>NW_008672997.1:14877-135425 GCF_000695815.1 Acanthisitta chloris
AATATGAAAAAGCATTTGCATCATCAGACTTACTGAAGAGTTTTCATACAGATGCACTTTACACCTTTCCTCCCTCCCCACTCCCAGCTAATATCTAATAGTGAGCAACTATTTGATCTCTACTATATATTTGTACCTCTTTTTAATTTTTGAGACTTACATGGTTGGGAGCATAGGACCACGGAGTGGCCAGGACAAGAATAGTGCCAAGTGTAGTTAAAAGACATAGAGACTAGAATGTATCTGGGCTCTGACAGTGAACTGGGAACCAGAAAACAGTCACCAGCTCCCATAGTTTGGAAACACCAAGTCTCTGTGGGTTCTGGTCCTTGGTGTCAACATTATATTGACTACCTATTTGCCAAGCTATTAAAGGAATTCTACATCAAATCCTAAGTCCTATGAGATCTGATTTGCATGATAAAGCCTAACAGGTTTGTAAAAGAAACTCTTTTCTGTCTCTTATTTCCTTAGTAGGTGTTTTGTCTGTTATATTACTGCATAAAGGGAGTAAAGAGATGTATCATTTTCAAGAGAATTGTTTGAGCTCTGCTTGTATCTCTGCAGGAATATACATAGACCTGTGAATCTGGAGAATGGATCCCAAGAGTAGGATTTTACTTTTTCTCGTACTTATAATTTCTTTATGCCTAACTCCTGCATGGTGCTTTGTCTCTGGGTCTCATGCCGACAATTAGCCCTTTGTAGGAACTGTGTGTGTTGTGCAGAGGGGCCTGGCACCAGGATTGTCTAGTACACCCTGGGGCCAGTGTGAAGCGTTTGGAGATTACATCTCCCTATGGGAATATATATATACAAGTTTTGAGTTATTTAATTGAATTGGGTTTTACTGCCATCTTCAGTGCAGAGCTCCTCAAGGTCTCCAGTGAGATGCCCCCATTTTTAATTTTTCTTTTTTTTTTATGTTTTTCTTCTGGAACTTGGCCTTTGTAGATCGTACAGTTAGCAATTCCTTACTGACTTGGATGAGCCCACTGAAGATGATTTAAGCAGACTGTATAGTATATGTACTCCTAAGTGCTCTGTTTGCCTTTTCAAAATACTTCCTGAGCTTGCCTGTGTTAGAGAAATTACAATAACCCATATTTTAACTGTTTTCTGTCCAGTCTGTTGCTTAACAATCTGCCTTTTTATCTGCCTTTCCATTGTGCATTATTTAGGGTAAGATTTATTTCTGCCTGTGTTTTCATAAAATACTAAACCAATGAGATGGAGGCTTTTAGGTAAAATTGGTAAGGATATTAAAATTCAAGATACTGCAACCAATTTTATGACTTGGATGATAATTCCTGAGGTGTCAACTTGAGAACCAAAACATCTCTGGTAGAGTTGGTTAAAATGATATTTCAATTAGTGGCTCAGAGTACATGGTACTTATGTAGAATCAGTCACAGAGGGACCTATCAGAATTTCAACAATATATTGAAGATTTCCTTCCCTGAAGGAACACGGTTGTTAGAAGGAAGGCACGAATTTGATAATGAATCCCCCAAGTACCTGTAGTAAAGAGAGATTTCACGTCTTTGAAAGAATCCCACTAGTGCTGTCTCACTTGTGCCTGTCAGGAAAGGTCACTAAATTCTCTAAGAGAGTTTGGGAGTTGACTTAGAAGGGGATACTGTGTTTGCAACTAAAACTGATGGAGCAGAAAGAAATGTATGTTTTTCCACTAAGGCTGAGATTTCACTGCTTATTCCTGGTCTGTGATAATCCTTTGTTTAACTTCATCTAATGTACCAAATACTTCGGTTGCCTGTACCGAGTTGGTGAAATATTTCACTTTGACATAATTTGAATAACTATCCCAGCAAGCAAAAATAATTTTTCAGGAAACTGAGTTCGCAATCAAGAAAGTTATCAAAATAATGCCATTAATTTGTTCTCTGTCTGCTTGTGCCAGTCAGCTGCTCACACTTAATGACCATAATCTCTATAAAGTGACTAAAGTTTTCACCATTTTCATGTGTGAACCTTCCAAGCTGCAGATCAAATCTGTTGTTGACAGCACAAGGATCCTGAAAAAACCATTATGTGCACTTGCCTGAGGAAATCTTAGCCTAGAAATTTCTGCATTCCCCAGTCTTTCCACAGAGCAGGCTGTTGTCCTGCAGCATAGTATACATCTTCTTTGCATTACCCATGGTTTGATATTTCCAGATGCTTAGTTCCCTTTTTTATACTAAATAATTGAGACTTTTTTGTTATCTTCAAGTAAAATCTTCTCCATCATTTTAAAGACACGACGTACAAGTGTTCTTTGCTTCTACATTACCCAGTTAGGTACACACCCCAATGGTACGTATCTGTAAGTATATAAAGCAGTATGTTAGATTGGAAAAAAAGTAATTTCTTTACAGATTACTAGATTCCTTTTCAGTACACAGAAAATATTTATGGTGCTTTAATCTGCTTGAAAAAAAATTCTTAAAAAAATTCTCAGTAAACAGAATAATTGGAAAACAGATTCACAAGAAAATAACCACCTCCAGTCTTTAGAACAAACCTATTGTTTTGTTTTGTTTTTAACTAATGTGAGGTGAATGGTTAATTAAGCTATTGAAACTCACCTAATAATACTGTTTGGAGATATGTGTGGAGGGATTCCCAGAATTTAAGCCTAGCCCAGGCTTCCCAAGCTCCAGCTCCCAGTTTCTGTAGCAAAGAGCCTGGACACCTTGATACCTTTAATTCTTGCATGTCTGTAGGTGCTTTCCACATGCAGCAAGGGTGAGAGACAATATCACTGCAAGTGTGTGCTCCTTGCCCTGTGGCACTGAGCTTGTATGGTGACTGCTCTAAGATGAAAGTATAGGTCTCTCCATCCAAAGGAAGTACAATGGGAGGGCTGCCCAGACATAACAGATGTCCATGTTGTCAGGCACTGGTAGGCAGGAGCAGTAGCCTAAAAGAGCAACTAACTAACCACCTGGAAACTGTGAGAAAACAGTTCTCAGTAACATTTCTTCCAAACCTTTTGCTTCAAAAAATATCCAGTGGTGATATTGCTTAGAAACTGAACTGAGAGACAAACTAATCTGCTCTCTCTTCTAGCACAGGTAGCAAAGCCCCAGAATTCAATAACAGACTCAGTGCTGATGCACTTGAGGAGAAAATGCCTCCTCTGCTCATGGCACAGACCTCATGGATCCTGCAGGTTTTAGGCATGAACTGGAAAAGAATGACCTCTACTCTCCTCCAGTTCCTTAGGCACCCACACCCTCCTCAGGTTTTAAACTAAAGGAATTGAGAAAGTGCATTTGAGAGTGGCTCCGGGCAATCCAATCCTTTGTGGTGGACCAGATTGTTCTCTTGGACACCTGCATAGTAGAGGGCTGCTGTGCTCTGTTTGGCACAGCTCAGCTTCCTCATTCCCAAAACACTTGCTCCCTGTTGATTGGGGTCTCATGTCACAGACTTCTCAAGGGAACGGTCTTCAATGTCATTTCAAATGGCCATAAAGAAAATGGATCTCAGGCACCAGAAGAACAAAGAACAAACTGTGACTGAGATTCTGGTGATGAGGGGGCAGAAGAATCCCAACCTTGTCAACTATGTGGACAGGTGAGTGGTGATGGTATTATCAGGGGAGTGTTGATTTCCATACTGCAAGCCAGGAATTCAAACCCCCCTTTGATTCCTGTTTTATGCCAGGTTTTCCACAGGATTGATCACTTGTGTCCTCAGTGGCGCACAGCCTCCTGTCACGGGTAACTCTGGAAGTTGTGTTACCTTTTTCCTGCAGGTAGTGGTGGAATTGATGGGTTAAGATGCTGAAGTAGCTGATGGTGTGTCCTAGGTCCAGACTGATCTTGGCTCTTCCTGGATGGCATTTTTTACTTGCCATCTAAGACATTTCTTTTTTCCCAAATGTGCCTGTCTCATTTGGCCTGGCAGATTCCAAGGACTGAATAGCCTAGAGGGGATGTCTCTTCATTTTGTTCTGTCTTCATTTACAAGGAAGCTGGAAACAATACTTGTCTAAAGTCTTTTTCCATAAGGTCCCATAGCTGTGCACATTCATCTGTGTGCCACTGTTTTCTGCTTTCAGCTACCTAGTGGCTGAGGATCTGTGGCTGGTGATGGAGTATGTGGATGGAGGGACTTTGCAGGATGTTGTCAGAGAGATCAGGATGGCTGAAGGAGAGATGGCAGCTGTCAGTCAGGAGGTAAGGGATCCTGCTTGTGCTTCCCATGGCTTAGCTGGAATGGTCCCTGGGAACAGGGGGCCAGAAGAGGAGTGGCTTCCTGTTCACAGGTTTGTTTCTTTGCTGCTTGTAGTATCTGGAGAAGAAAGAGCCTCTTAAGTGACCTGCCTGCCAGTATCACTGCACCTCTTCCACTCTGTTCTTGTCCTCTCATCTCATGTTGTTGTACTCTCTCTTTTAATTTGATTTAGTTTTATTTTATTGTGTCTTCTCAACTTTGCCTGGAGCCTGTGTGCACTGCATTCCTTGCCTGCATATAGCAAAGGTGCTGGTGGCAGAATTCTAAACTCTCCTTTCCTGTGTGATGAATTCAGGCACTGAATTGTTGCCCTTGTGTTTCTTTTTCTCTCTCAGTGCCTGCAAGCCCTGGATTACCTTCATTTCAACCTGGTGATCCACAGGGATGTGAAAAGCTCCAACATCCTGCTGGGCATGGATGAATCTGTCAAGTTGGGTAGGTATTCTTGGTGTGGCGCAGCATTCCCAGAATGCAGTGTGGGGCTGCTGGGAGTGACTGTCAGTTCCCCAGCAGTGGTGCTGGTGGGAGTGCACGGAGCCTGCTGCAGGCAGAGACCACAGCTGCAACGTGCGCAGTGGTCTCGAGAGGAACAAGATGTGTGGAGCAGCTCTGTGTTGTGTCATTGGCTTCCAGACGGAAGGAGTCAGAACCCAAAGCTGCAAGTGAATCAATCAGTCAAAGCCACTGCCTGAACCTTGAGGGTTTCCTGAAGTGGCCAATTCCCTATTTCCTTGGCTCCAGCCCTGAGGAAACAGAGCACGGCCGCTTTTGCAGTTGGATTCGGGACTGCCTTATCAGAGGGGGAGCAGCTGGATTTGGGACTGCCTTATCAGAGGGGGAAATTGCTGCGCTTGGTCTCCACATTCCACCTGACTTGAACAGTGTTTGTGTTTGTGCTCAGGTGATTTTGGCTTCTGTGTGCAGCTCAGCCCTGTGCTGGATCAGCGCAGCTCCATGGTGGGCACTGCCCACTGGATGGCCCCGGAAGTCGTGAGCAGCTGTGCGTATGGCCTCAAGGTGGACATCTGGTCCCTTGACATTGTGGCAGTGGAGATGGTGGATGGAGAGCCTCCTTACTCCAAGCACATTGTGGCCATGGTAAGAGGCCAATTTCCAAGTGTTTGCACTGGCCTGTGTGTGCACAGAGGGACTGTGCATTGGGATGAGCAGCTGCATGTGTCTGCCTGATGTGGAAGGGAATTTCCACAGGACTTGAGCCTTAGCCCAGACAAATAGTGCCCATCCTCAGGCAACAATTTGCTTTGAGTTTGAAGGTGTTGCAGCTCTTGTGCCACTGGAGCTTACAAAATGAGGTGGATGTGAGCAGGTGAGGGGGTGGAACTGGCAGAGTGTGGTGTTTGCTTTGGTCCAGGCGCGCTGTCTGATCCGGCAGAACGGGACCCCAGAGCTGAGAATGGGACCCCAGAGCTGCAGGAGCCCAAGTGCCTGTCGGCTCTGCTGCGCGACTTCCTCATGTGCTGCCTGGAGCCAGAGGAGGAGCAGTGCTGGTCAGCCCAGGACCTGCTGGAGGTAACATGAGAAGGGGCTGTGGGTGGAACAGCATCCAAGGGATGGGTTTTCTCCTCAGCTGAGCTCTCCAGGTGTCCCAACCCCTCCTGTTAATGTGCGGTCTTGGTGTTTTTCCAGTGAAAAGTGAGTCGAATCCTAGACTGGTTTGGGTTGGAAGGGACTTTCCAAAGTGCTCTAGAGCCGCTGCCTGCAATGAGCAGGAACATCTTCAAGGAGATGAGGTTGCTCAGAGGCTGTCTGACCTGACCTGGAATGTTTCCAGGGCTGGAGCACCTCCCACATCTCTGGACCAGGGTTTCCCCACTCTCCTCATCAACAATTGCTTCCTTAACTCTGGTCTCAGTCATCCCTCTCTTAAGCTGAAAATCATTCCCCCTTGTCCCACTGCAGCAGAGCCTGTAGGGAACTGGAGTTTGGAAAGTAATGATTTGTTTCTTTTTTTTTTTCTATTGTCCTCTGGGTAGCATCCATTTCTCTCCTCAGCCAAGCCTCTCTCCAGCCTGATCCCTCTGATTGCTGCAGCAAAGCGATCCAAGCAACACAGGAGACACAGCTCTAGAGAAGGCTTTATGTTGTGCCGGTTGATCATTTTTGGAATAAAAGTTCTTGATTTTATTGCAAAGCCTTAGTGACCTCTGCCCTTTTTTTCAGCCTGTCTTGGCAAGGGGGTTGGTCTTGATGATCTCCCAGAGGTCACTTCCAACCCTGTCAACTCTGTGAACTAAGGTCATGTTTCCTTTGGTTTGGTCACATCCTTGTTCCTTCTCAGGCATTGTAATTGGTTTATTGGCAATATGGTGGATTCATCGTCTCTAGAAGTGTTGAAGAGGCACCTGGATCTGGCACTGGAAGATATGGTTTAGGGCTTAGAGCAGAGCGACCGGTTAAGAGTTGGAGCTGTTGTCAAGAGCTTCAGCTGTAAAAGGGAGTGTCCCTTGCCAGCAGGGCGGAGCTGCTGTCAAGAGCTTCAGCTATAAAAGGGAGTGTCCCTTGCCAGCAGGGTGTGGAGAGCATTGGGCATGTGACCTGCAGGAGTTGGGTTTCCTGCCTGGCGGAGTCTGTGTCAGCAGAGCCTGTAATTTGCTCGGTTTGCTAGTGCAGCCTCAAGCTAGACACGAGTCTGTGTCAGCAGACCCTGTAATTTGCTCAGTTTGCTAGTGCAGCCTCAAGCTAGACACAGCCTAGTATTTTGTCCTTGTGTCTTGCTGTGTGAAACAACTGTTGCTCCTGGAGGAATATTTGTTTGGAAATGTAGGTTTGGTTATTCTTCTGATTGTCCATCTTTACTAATATGACATGTGTTTGCAGTAATTAGTTAAAAAAGAAATTAATAGGTAGCATAGTTATAAACAAGAGCACTCCATGAACTTTTATTCCTTCAAGCATTCTGCATTTAATGGATCTAAGTAAGTTTCATTTTAAAGTACGTTTTGGGTGTTGATACCACTTATTATAGCAGCTGGTTCTTTGTCAGATTGGATGATATTCAAAACAGGATTTTGTTGTTCTTTTTCGTCTAGCCATCTGCTGCTGCTATAGACATTTTTTCAAGAAATAGCTTCTAAATTAATTAGGTCATATTGTAAATGTGTTCTTTTTATGAAATGTTTAAAATTAAAAGCATAAGGAAAATTATAGTGTAACCAAATTTTATAGTACAATTTCATTCCTATACAAATTTTCTATTAAAAAAACCCCAAGAAACATTTTTTTTTATATCTGTGTTCAACTGATACAGCTTGTGACTTAATGTTATAAGAAATCTGATTGCTTACAGACCTGTAATTCACTTTGCTGTTTGAACACCAGGCAAATTATATAAAAGATATAATTAGGTCCTGAAACATAATAAAAGAAACAACAGAAAAATATAATCCTGAAATCTGCTTCTGTTATACATACTGAATCTTGTTCATATATGTGCTTCAGCCTCATTGAATAGAGTAGATAAATTACTTTAGATCCTGAGCTCAGCAAATTTTACCAGCATATGTGTCTCTAAGCATGCAAGTAGCTTTTTTCACCTCACTCTACCTGACTTGAATTACTGCATCATTTATTTATTTTAAGGATCAACTATTAAATTATACTGGATAGGAGAATTACAGAAGCAGAAAATTAGAGGTTTTCATATCTGCCTCTATCACAGATAAGCATTTTTACAAAAGGAGAGATATGATTGGTCTGGATATTTAGGGCCTGAGCAAATATCTTTATTTCGTCATCAGAGCAGAGAGTACCCTGAGTGCCAAACGAAGCACAAAGATGCAGAAAAGGTATGTGAACTTGTTGTTAAATACTCTGTCATGTTGCACAAATAAAGAATGAGCCCAAATCAAGTCTGTGCTTTCTAGTTTTTAAACATTTTCCATTGCAACTTTAAGCATGCTTTTACTGTAACATTTAACTATGCAATATATACCAAAGGAAACAAGATGTCTGAGCTGGAAGTGGTTTCTTGTAACAATGTTCACATTTTGTGCATGTCCTGGGTCAGTACTCCAGGCCATATTTGTAATGCATTCTGCATACAAAGAAATTAAAGGCATGTTGCAAAGTGCCTGTGAGTTGCTATGCATTTGCAATAACTGATAAATGGGATAAATACCATTAATGTACCCTCAAAAAATTGATACATACTCCAGATATTGATCAATGGTTGGCAGTTAATTGGTTTTTTTAGCAAACGGCTGACTGAAGGCAGAGATTCCCAGTTTGGGCACACCTATGCAGAAGATGGAATATGTTGCAAAGTCAAAAAGGACTAGCCAGGTCAATTGCTGCTTTAGTAGTATTTACAGCCATGCTCCATTTAGTGAAACTACTGGTTCTGTAGCAGTAACTAACATTTCTTACCAATAAGTACATATTAATAGTCAGAATGGGCAGACAACATCTTTTCAATTCCTCTCTAATAGTTAATTTAAAAATGGGGGGCTTTTCTCTTCCTTCAATATTTATTTGACAACTGATGAAGTGTCAGCTGAAAAAATTCTTGTAGTGAGTTCTGCAGTGTGTAAAAGTGAAGGAAGGTTGGGAGGGAAACTGCTGACTCCCAGCAACATCAACTCAGAACAATGCCAGAACAAGAGCACCTTAGACAGACTCATTTACTGTTCCTATTTTCATTGATTACAGCCTGAATCCAAAAGCATTCATTGAAGTCTTGTGCTGCTAAGCGGAAAGATTGGAGCTGCAGAGTCAGGAGGCTGGGATCCTGCTATTCAGACTTGAGGTAAAAACAAGTAAGCACTCAAGATCGGAACTCCAAACAGCCTAAAAGGAAGTGTGCCTTGGGTTAGGCTCAGTGTCTTGCTCCACAAAGTTTCCCTTCACATAATTTTCACCATACATTGCTGAAACTACAACTTTAAGGTGCTTGATGGTTTTCTACTTCCATTTCTCCTGGTGGAACACTGTTATAGGAATTTATTACTCTTGTGGCTTTAAATCATGTTCCAATTATCAGCCTAAATTCCTCATGGCCAATTTATTCCCATTTGATCTGTACTAGTGTTGTTCTTTAGCTTAAATAGTTCTCTCTCCCTGGAGTTTTTTTGCCTCAATATATTTATTAGATTTAGTCTCCTTAGTCTTTGTGTTGTTTACTAATTTTCATATGATAGCTTCCTAATTCCCTGATGATCTACTAGTTTTTTCTATCTTTATGAATTTGAAATATTTCTTTCTTTTTTTTTTTTTTTTAATAAGTGATCATCACTATATACCAAAATTTTATCGCCCATATTCAGAGATCTGCAGGTGATACACAGAACAGTCCTAATTAGCACTCCTATTTAGAACAGTAACACAAGAACTCAACAGTCTGTGTGGTTATACTGATGATACACCAAATATTTCAAGGATTAAAGATAGTATGTCAGCCCACAGCAATTTGGAAATTGCATGTTGTGCTGGTTTGAAAACAAACAAGTGAGAGACTCCAAGTCAGAAATACAGTTTAATAGAAAAAAAATAATAAATGCAACAGTACAGAAAGAAACTGCTGACACAGTCAGAAAGCAACCTGACACTCTGTCAGTCAGGGTGTTGGTAGTAGTCTGATGAAATGGTGGCTGCAGTTCTCCTGGAGTGATGGGTCTGTTGGAGCAGTGATCCTGTAGATCTGGTCTTTACCTGAAGGTCCAGTGGTAGCTCTTGTCCCTCTGGGAATCCAGCAGGCAAAGGGCTCCCTGTGCTGATCCAAACCCCAGATTATATCCCTGTGGGAATGCTTGGCTCCTCCCCCTCGGGTGGTTATACTGATGATACACCAAATATTTCAAGGATTAAAGATAGTATGTCAGCCCACAGCAATTTGGAAATTGCATGTTGTGCTGGTTTGAAAACAAACAAGTGAGAGACTCCAAGTCAGAAATACAGTTTAATAGAAAAAAAATAATAAATGCAACAGTACAGAAAGAAACTGCTGACACAGTCAGAAAGCAACCTGACACTCTGTCAGTCAGGGTGTTGGTAGTAGTCTGATGAAATGGTGGCTGCAGTTCTCCTGGAGTGATGGGTCTGTTGGAGCAGTGATCCTGTAGATCTGGTCTTTGCCTGAAGGTCCAGTGGTAGCTCTTATCCTCTGGGAGTCCAGTAGGTAAGGGCTCCCTGTGCTGGTCCAAACCCCAGTTTATATCCAGGTGGGAATGCTTGGCTCCCCTCCTTGGGGTGAAGCATCTCACAATGGGATGATGTAATTCATGCAGTGGGTCCCTGACAGCCCATTAAACAGAGATAACCTCCTGATGGAGTTATCAGGCATGAGTCATGGTAGGAGATAAGGAGCACTGCTCCACCTGCTTTAAGAGCTTGTGGAGATGATAATAGAATGCATACCATTGGTTGCACCCTACATTGTAACCTAGGACACATGTATGCAGCAATTCATATTAATTTTTGCCTATATCTTGCATAATACCATACTTTCCTGTTATGCTTGAAGCACACCACCTGATTCTCTTCTGTATATAGTTTTGCCTATATATACACACATATATATACACATACATATAAAAGTAAAATACATACAAACCCACCTATATATGGGTATATAGGTGTCACATGTATATATGACAATTGCACTGTTTCAGCTTTATGATTATGCTACTGATAAGAATTGTTTGCGGGTTTTCTTAATTCACTGCCACTTCTAATTGATGAGCTCTGAGCTTTTAGCAATGTTTTTTCTTTGTCAACATGTGCACAGTCTTCCACAGTATGCTATTGCATTTTGGCAGATTTGGCAGTGCTGGGTTAATGGTTAGACTCAATGATCTTAAAGGTCTTTTACAAGCTAAATAATTCTGTGATTCTCTGAACCTAATCCCATCTATATTACTTCAGTCTTCAAGGTTATCTAGTTCTCTCTGTCTGGTTTTCTCATCCCGTTTCCCACAGGAGAGGGCATCCCAGCCTTGTGTCGTCAGCATATTTTATTAGTCTGAGTCTTTTTCTGTGCCATGACCATTAATAAAAATACTAAAAATGATAAATTTCAAGCCCCAGACTTGAGGAACTGTCCTGGTCACCCCCTGCCAGCCAGTCAGTTATCCTATCACCACAACCACACTCCCTAGCTAATTCTGTTTCTAAGAATTCTTTTGCTAAGCCCTAATTTAACAAATATTATCCCATGAGAAACCATATCAGGTACTTTTCTGAAATGCAGATGTTAGATATATTACATTTCCCTTGTTACTGTATTCTCTGCTGGAAGTCAGTAGCATATTGGCAGTGTGTGCACGTTACTGCTGCTCATGGAAGTGACTTTATTTTTATCATTAATAATAGATGTTGTTTTACTTTCTTAATAACTCTTGCTGTTATAGGTGTCTGGTGTTTTGGGAAGGATTTCTTGTATTCCTGAAACATTTGATAAACTCTGTTCTTTACATAGTATTACCTTACCAACTCAAAGGAAACAGATCAGAGGTGATAACCAGGGTTAAGAAAATATGGTTTTAAAGTCTTCATTTGATTTTTCAAGGCTAAAGTATATAGAGTTTACAAGACTTCTAGTCTTACTAAGGTGAGAAACAAGCATTTTTCAAACAAAATTGATCTTTGTAAAAAAAATCTGTTTCTTCTTAGAAACCAGTTATTTTATTTGAAGCTTTTAGTCTGTGCTGACAATTTTGTTACTCTGAAACAGTTTTTCCATCTGCATTGAAAGTCTGACTATAATAACATGCCTAGATGGTTCAGGCTTTGTGGGGAGTTTTGTGCGGTTTTTGCTTGGTTTTTTTTTTTTTTTTTTTAGTGAGAGTGTTATTTGGGGAGGTTGTGAGGGGAGAGTTGTTGGGGTATTTTAGTTGTTGTGGGGGTTTTGTTGTGATTTTTTTGGTTTTGTTTCTTTTTGGTTATGTTTTTTCTTGGTGGGGTTTGTTTTTTGGGTTTTTTTTGGGAGGGCTTTGGGTGGAGCTTTTTGTTTGTTTTGTTTTGTTTTGGCATAGGGGGTATGTTTTGTTTGGATTTTTTTGGTTTGGGTTGTTTTGTTTGTTGTGGGGCTTTTTTCCCCTGAAGTGTAATTCTTGCTTATTGACATATTACTGCATTACAAAATCCTGTTCACCCAACAGGGCTTTTCATTAGGTGAAAGCAAAATTACTACAGCTGTAAACTATTACTGATACCATAAGGAGATATAAATTGTCTTTCACCAAAGATTTTGCTGTTATGGGGAATAACATTATTTTTAAGAGCAAATAAAATCTGTCATCTTTTTACTCCATGGCTGAAGTGCACTAATAGCCACTGTAAACTTTCAGGTCTGATGACTAAATGAAGCCAGGAAAATCCAGTCCCACAGACTTTGAAATGTGCAGAGAGAAGAAATATTTCAGGGCAGCCAGGAGGGAAGGATGACTTATTTTCTACACAGAACTCTAAATCAAGAGAAGTGGGGGAAAAAAAAAAACATCTGCACACAGGCAATCCATAACAAAACCAGGAATTATAAAGAGGTTAATTTCTTTTTTTACATAGTCTGCTGGTTTTCAATCTGATCCAAATGATGACCATGTTAAAATCAAATCTGTGTGCATGTTGATTGCTGTAGTTTACTTGACAGCAAGTGCTCCTATTAGCCAGTGAGCGTGGTGTTGCTAACAAAATCCTTCAATTAGACTTCTCTGCTGCAAAATTCAGCTGTTTTTTAAGGCCTTTATGATGGCTTTGGATTTCTCTGGTTAGTTGGTAGTCTAAAATGTGTAGTGTTTTTAGAAAGCAAGGCCTACCATGGTGCATTTTATTTTCTTTCCAGAATATTTAACCATTAAATAATTGGATAAACTTATTTGTAAAGAATTAGATTATGTTTCTGACACTTTTTTTTTTACAAGATACTTGTTTATTTCCATGTATTTAAAAAAAAGGGTAGTGAGTATAAATCAAACTAATAAAAATATTGAAGAGAACAAAATAATTTAAATGTAGAATACAAATAACAAAAGTGAATATGTTTGATAATTTTGCTTTCTCTCAAACTCAGGTATGTAATTTTTTTGATTTGTTCACTAATGAGAATATATTTACTAAACTCTAAATGCAGTTATGTGCTGGATTGACTTTTATGGCTGTCTGTAGGATTCATGTATTGATCTCCATGATGGGTCTACTTACACAGCTAGCTGATCATTCATGTCTACACAGTATGGTGATATGTACATATCTGAAGGAGCTTCATGCTGGTTTATGTTTTGTTTCCTCCAATTAAAAATTGTAAAAACGTAAAAGTAGTTTTTCCTCTCATCTTTCCCTCTAAACTTACAAGCACTGCCTATAGCAAGATATATGTAGAGACATCAGCATATGCTTAAGTTCTTAGTTCTTCATCATAATCACCATTCTTTTTGATTGCCAGAAATGATGGTGGTTGACCTAGGTTGTGGGTCCTTTCTGTTACTGAATTTTTAGTGCTTGTTGAGCAACAGGTAGAAAAATGTTTGAAAGGATCTATCTTCTCTTAGTCAGATTGATTATTTGGCAAATGCACGTATATGTTTTTGATGTGACATGCCACTTTTCTGACTTGACAGTTCATATTTATGATACACAGCAGTATGCTTAACTGCTTCATAAGGAGTCTTGTCATAGTAAATCTTCTTAATATAAAATGCAATGCAGTGTAGCATGTCTAGACACAGAAATGCAAAATAAAAAAACATATAATATGCTACAACTTTGGCATGATAAAATACAACACTGACAGCAGCAGAGAATATGCAATAAAATTAAAGATACTATTTATGAAAGACAAAAGGGACATTTTGCTCTTCAATCAGTTCCATGGAATCAGTATATTAGGGTATGTGTTCTTTGTTTCAGGGAATTTTGGTATATACAGCACTGGAACTGTACTCAGGAAACCTGGTTTCCTCCCATGTCTTCCCCATCATTGCTGGATAACAGTAACAATATATAGGGAGTGTATTCATTCTGTGGGTTCTTTGGTTTTAACTGTAACTATTGAAGAATGCCCTCCAGCAGCTCTGTTTTAGCATCTGCATACAATGCTTAACAAATATATGATTTTTGGATTTGTTATACTCCTAACTCCTGCAGACCTGAAGAACTGAAAAGGAATTAAAATATTTTCCTCAACTCCCTTGAATTTCTAATTTTCAAAGTGCAGAATTTCTTTGGAATTCTTTAATTTTACAAGATAAAATTCCTTTTCACTGGAATCATAAGTAGTGCCTTTTCATATTATACATTCAGTTGATTCCTAACCTTGAGTAGCAGGAATAAGATCATCTTTGCAAGGCCAAAGTTTCATGTATTTGCTTTATACTGTCGTCTGATTTTCCTTCAATATTAATATTGTTATTTCACTTCATTATGATCAATTATTAAATAATATTCCATTTAATTTTTGTAAATTTTTCATTCATTTCTACTGCAGCTTTGTTCAGTTCTCCCTCTGGAGAAAATAAGGACAGCTTTCATTCTTTCTGTATGCTCTGCATGTCTGCCAACACTTGCAGGTTTTGCAAGTGATGTAACCCATGGGTCCTTAGTCTACATCTCCGTTGCATCTCTCTTTTCAGATATTCTTTTCTCCCCTGTCTTCACCAAACCACCCTCCACATAGAAAACTTGTAAAACTGGGGGATTTGGAGTGGATTTGTAGCAGTCAGAACCTCTTTTTCTCTTTGAATTTTGTTTAAGGTATGCAGCGACATTTTTTTTTAGGATCATAATTTTATTCTCTTGCTTACATTAACAGAAAACTATTAGAAACATTGTCTGAGAACTAGTAAGTACACCAGTTCCACTACCTTAAGTATTGTCTTAGTTTTAACTACTGATGTCATGTGGTTTTTTAATGACTTCTCAGGGCAATGGAGACAAAAAAACATCTCCTTCATTCAGTTCATGAATTGAACAGAAGCATGATGGGTAAACACCTTTGGTAAACATTTTCACCATAATTTATGAGCATACATAAAAAGCCATTCCCAGTGATGAATTATCTTTTAATCATGAGCAAATTAAATTCAGTTTAAAATAAACTTTCATGTGGAAGCGATCATAGTCTTTTATAGTGCTTAGGACTGGAGAGATTACATAATTTTCCATTTGAAATGTTAACAGATGCCTATCCTATGTAATATTAACTGTAGACATTCAATATACTGTCATACAAGAAAATTAGGAGGCTTACATGCCAACAGCACAAGATCAATGTCATAACAATATGCATCAGACCTTTATGTAAGTTAAAAACAAAACAAAAAAGCATTAGTTGGAAGAAAGGAGAACCAGGAGGGAGGAGAGATATGTTTGATGTTGCAAGTGCATAAGTGGAGCACATGGGTGCCTCCTTCTCCACAGTGTGGAGGTAGTTCAGAAACGCCCCTAGAGGCATCCCACAGTGGGTGCAGATGGTTCTCAAACCAAAGTGAGGGCAGGAATAAGTTCTCCTCCACTTTGCGTAGTCATCAGTGAGGACATAGAAGTTAGTACTCAGAATATCTCCCCGGAATATCTCCCCAGGAATAGGCAGACACTGAACTGAAATCAAGTTTAAAGAAAAATCCCTTATGCCCTAAGAAAGGGCGTACATACCTGTCCAGCAGTATTGTTCTTGGCATGTTTGAAATACACATTTCAATGAGCATGGAGGGGGAGGAAAGGGATAAGTATGCTTATCAAAGCCAAAACATGAGTCAGTCCTTGACTTCTGTGAGGAACACATGTTTGAAATACACTTTTCAATGGGCATGGAGGGGGAGGAAAGGGATAGGTATGCTTATCAAAGCCAAAACAGGAGTCAGTCCTTGACTTCTGTGAGGAACCATAATCCCACTTTAAATAAAAATACATTCTTATTTTCTAGGAGATTGGCTACCATTAAATACACAGTTTTGTAAAATGACTGCCTGCATGTCACATGTGAAGTAACTCATTAATCTGAACTGGATTTAGCAAACCCTGTGTTATTATTTATCAGAGTTAGGTATTGTAGTGGTTAAATTATAACTACAGAAAGAAATATGTTGAATGATGTTTTGGCCATTTTTGCATTATTTGTGGAACATCTACTGCATGTGTAAATCGCTGTGTTAATGCCAATCACAAAATGACCACCTGCCTTTTTCTGAGTATAAGCGAAGTCCCTTATTCAGGCATGGAATTTAACTATATTGATTATATATCAAGCAGTTGTTCCTTTGTGTAGTTTGGTTTGACTACCTGCAGCTTTTTCTTGACTGTTAGGAAATTTAGTTCTTCTCTCCTATATTGCCTGGGAGTTTCCTTCTTCAAGTATATGGACTGAGGCTTGCAAAATGTTTTTGTAATATATGGGATTTCCATGTAAATTAAATTCTGTCATTTAGAGAAGCGACTTGCAAAATGTTGTTGTAATATATGGGATTTCCACGTAAATTAAATTCTGTCATTTAGAGAAGGTCTAAGCCATTCTTGAGAGAAGAAGAGATCAGAAAGTGTACGTGCTATCTCAGCTTTAAAATATTGTCTTTTAAAGTCCATAATTCTGGAGACGAGGTAAAATCATGAAGACACAAGTCAGTAAAAACTACCAAGGATTATTTCTTTCAGAGTACCTGGTTTATCAAATCATGTATAATTCAATGTTTCTGAGGCACAAATATGTATCACTTTTTGTTTGTAAAATCATAGAATCGTAGAGTCATAGAATTTGGAGGTTGGAATGGACCTTACAGATCATCTAATCACAACCCCCACTGCCATGGGCAGGGACACCTCCCCACTAGACCAGGTTGCTCAAGGCCTCATCCAGCCTGACTATGGACACCACCAGGGTTGGGGCAGACACCACTTCCCTGGGCAACCTGTTCCAGTGTCTCACTACTCTTAGAGTAAAAAACCTTTTTTCTAATATCTAACCTAAACTTCCCCCGCTTCAGTTTGAATCCATTACCCCTTGTCCTATCATTGCAGTTCCTAACAAGGAGTCCCTCTCTGGCTCTCTTGTTGGTCCCTTCAGATACTGAAAAGCTGCTATGAGGTCTCTACACAGTCTTCTCCAGGCTGAACAGCCTCAATGTCCTCAGCCTGTCCTCACAGGGGAGGTGCTCCAGTCCTCTTATCAACTTCATGGCCTCCTCTGGACTTGCTCCAACAGCTCCATGTCCTTCTTATGTTGAGGACACCAGAACTGCACACGGTATTCCAGGTTGGGTCTTACAGGAGCAGAGTAGAGGAGGAGAATCACCTCATTTGACCTGCTGGCCACACCTCTTTTGGTGCAGCCCAGGATTGGATTGGCTTTCTGGGCTGCTAGCGCACACTGCTGACTCCTTGTGAATTTCTCATCCACGCTCACTCCCAAGTATTTCTCCTCGTTTCTAGTCTCAATTATTTCCTCAGATCGATGTCTGTGAGGCCTTCAGGCCAGCTGTCAGCTCCCACAATCAGCTGGAAAGCAGCTTGGAAGGAGCAGGAGGTCTATGCAGACCCCGAGTTGACCATTAGAGAGCACTGTGTCCTTGCAGTGGAGAAGACCATTAGCAGCATGGGCTGATTTAGGCAGTGTTGTGGATGGGCTGAAAGAAGTAATCCTTCCCATCTGCTTAGCTTTGATAAGACACAGCTGGAGTGACAGGTCCAACTCTGGGCTCCTCAGTAAAAATTGGAAGTACTGGAGCAGGTTGGGGCCATGAAGTTGCCTGAGGGCAGGAGAGGCTGAAAGAAGATTTAAGACAGGTCTTGCTCCTGTCTATAGAAAACCGAATGGAAGACTACATAGAAGAGAGAGAAAAACTTTTCTTGCAAATGGACAGTGATAAGCCAAGAAGCAATGAATACAAGCTGAAATGTGAGAAATTCTGATTAGTTATAAGGAAAAAATTTCCACTAAGAGGATTGTCAGACAGTGACCATATTGCTCAGTCATGTTGGGGTATCTGTGTCCTTGGACATGCTTGAAATTCAACTGGACATGATGCTGGGCAACAGCCATAACTGGACTTGCTTCAAGGAGGAGTTTTAGACTAGGTGATCTACCATTGTCCCCTTCCAACACAAATTATACTTTCATTCTATACTTTATTATTATTAATGGCATTGTTATATTACACAGTATTATTATACAATACAAGGAAAGTAGAGTTGAGTTGAAATTGAGCACTAAACCATACCGCAGCAATTCTCTGTTAAGGGATTTATGCCCCTACAACTCTCCCATCCACCTCTTCCTAAATTACTACCTTTTTGAGCCTACAAAGGGGGAAACTTTGCGGTTAGAAGCCAGTGAATACACACTACCACTCAGGAATAATTACTGTTCTGTGAATTTTTTTAAAAATTTTTTCTGAATAAAACTCAATCAGCTTATACTTTGCATCTGCATTAAAAGATGAATATTATTAACTTATTTCTCTTAATATGTCTGGAAGGAAAATATTCTTTTAGTTTGTACAGATGGATTTGAAAAGTTTTACCACACCCAATTAAGCTTTGTGTCTGTTTCAGGCATGGTGCACAGGAGACAGATTATAATTTCATGTTCACAAAAACCCCATTCAAATATCATTTGTCCCAAACCAGATCAAAATAACTAAATATAGATGCTGCTCCAGCATTGAACATGTACAAAAATGCACTCAATCATATTATGTGCATTTTGTTCTTTCCTTTTTTCTTTCCAATCTCTTAATCTTCTGTCCAAATAGTTATAGGGAAAATGATGGGCAATATAGCAGTTATTTATGCCTTCTACCAGGTAGGCATGTTCTGTTACTCAACATTGCAAAATGGCCACAAGGTGTTTCATTACAGTGTGTTTAATAACCATTTAAACCAAATTTAATTTATAGCAACTCAGCTCTTGGTAGTTTTTGTCCTATAGTAGGAAGGTTTCTGTGGATGTACAGCAGAAACCTGCCATAACAATTACTTGCAATCTCAAAGATACCAAGGAGTAAGCATTTGTGTGATAAAAATCCCCCCAAATTCACAAAAAAACCCAACAGCCAAATGGAAAACTGAAGCATTACTCTACACAGAAAATAAAGGCAGAAAATGGTTCATTTACTCTTTTTCCATTTGCACAATGATAATAAAAATGCCAAACAGACTGATTTTCAGGCAGACTCTATATTGCAATAAAGTCAAGATTACAAGAGAAGATGTATTGATGCAGCCTATTTTTCTTGCAATACTGCATTTTTACCTTTCTTTCAAGGATGTGCCTATGTCTTTGTTCAGTTTAGTTTTAATTGGGTACTGCCATTTAGTTTTTAATATTTATGAAATGACATGCTTTTCTCTGAGATAGCTGCATAGAATTTGCATTTCACAATTTTATGTATTAAGCATTATTTCCACAGTTGTTAAGACACTATTGTTTGAAAAATTCCACAGAGCTGAAGACAGGAAAATATACCTGTTTCAGTGAATTGGTGACCAGATGCCTTGTTTATGCTTACTAAAGCTTTTATAGATCATTTATTTATTCTAAAACTGTTGCAGATTCAAGTCCCCTTGAAGACAGAACATAGCAGAAAATGTCACTATTTGTTGTTGTTTTCTTCCAGATAGATCCCAACTCTATCACATCTTAATTAAATTTGATTGGCAAATCTAAAAGGCAACCATATCACAAAGCTCAATTTGTCCCCCAAAATGAAGGGAAAAACAAAAAAAAATTAAGCAAACCCCCTAAACCAAACCACCCCCAAACCATCCAGGAAGCTCCTATAGGATAATGAAAAAGGAAGAAAATAAGAATTATTAGGCCAAATACAGAGGGAGAAAGAGATAAAATGTAAGAGGACGCCTCATTCTACATGTGTGACGGAAGAAGGACCTCTCCTGTGAGGGTTCATCCAGGAGTCTGAGAATTGATTAAGCATATTTTGTTTAACAAAAAATGGATAATGTGCCACTGAAGTAAAGAAACTGAAATCCTCCTAATCAGTAGGTTACAGAATCACAATCTTTCTTGCTTGCATTCCTGAGCTATGTAACTACACATCCTTATGTGCACAACTGCAAACATCAACAGGAGAAGGAACTTTTCCCTGGCTATTCTAGTAAAATGTGGAGGGTGGTGTACTGGAAAAGTGAAGTCTGGATACAACTATTCCTCCCCACCAATTCACCCATCACAGCTTCCCTCATTAAAATCCAAAGCTGAATTTCAAACATTTCTTGACCTGAAATTCAAGAATCTCTCTTTCTTAAGTGAATGCATTAATCATCATGCAACCAGATCCAATGGTGATCCACTGTATCTCAGGAGCTAGCCAAGGCTGCCCTTCAGAAAAGGGCAGGAGTCCTGAATCCCACCTGGATGAGAGTGTAAAGGACAGTCTGAAGCCAAGGGTCTCTCATCAGTTAGCTTCTCAGTTAGTGCATAGCTGGAAGCTAACAATTTATACTGAGTAGCCCTATGGAGGCATACAGTTAATGAGAGAGGTGCTTCAGTTAGGGCTTATGAATTGTTCCTCAGAGGTGCTTCCCTCTCTCTTGACCAAGCCTAGGAAGACCATGAGTCTATCTTATCTTCTAAGTCACTTAGTTTAAACAAACTACTTATCTTTCAGGCATTGTGTGATTTACATCCTTGAGATTGTGAAAACCTGTCCCAACATATTTGCCACATCAGCTCTTTTTCTGGTGTCATGTGGTGGAGTCTTAGATGAGAAATGGAATTTTATACAGCATTTTAATGCATATCACTCTGCATAGGCCCAGACTGTGTCCTTATTCACTTTGAGTAGTACCTGGTTTCGATAGTCCAATTGAAATAAACAAAATCATGTAGATATTTTTAGAAGCTAGAATACAGACAGCTTCTAAATGTCATTATTGAAGAGCTGGAATAAATATTTCCAGAAGGAAGACCCACATTATATTTGTATGTCTATCCTTTCACACTCTCCTTTCTAGCAACTGCTCATAATATTATAAAGTAAACTCATGTTCAAGGACAACCCTCTAGAATATGACAGATGGATACTTCTGCACAAATTGTCCAGAAGTGACCATCCTATTGAACAGAAACAGCTAACAGGACAGACTGTTCAGCTCATTCTCAATAATGGAAAGCCACAGTCCTGAACATTTGCAGAAATGGGGGAAATGCCAGACCTGCACTGAAACAAGACCTGATGTTAATAAATATACTGATGATTATATTCACATGAACACATGCAGTATTAAGTCAGCATATATTATGACATTAAAATGTTTTGTATAATCCTATGAATCAAATTATTTACTATACAATACTGAGAAATGGCCTATTTATGATAGCAGGCATAAAAATGCCTAATCAAGGCTCCAGTTTTGAAAATATATTAAGTTTTAAGTATTGATTGGTCTGCCTTTTTTTATGGCACTATTTTATCCAAGTTAATCAAAAAACAAAATGCCTAACACAGGAAATTTTAACTTTTTAAATAGCTGCTTGTTTTCCTTTGAGTAATAACAGTATAGAAATCCCTCATACATATAAAGCTGGCTGTTTTCCTAGTGAAAAATCTCTGAACATTGTGGCATTCTATGTTCATGGACCCTGTGTCCCAGTCTGATAAGACATGGGAGGGTTCACTCAATTCCCCTAGTGTGAATTAAGACACAAATAAGGTCAAATACCGTTAGTGAGTGAGATTTTAGCATTGGTCACACAAGGGGCAGGGGTACAGGAATGGGGAGGGAGGTGATAGGACAGCTGGAAGCAGGAAAGGATCTACCATGGATCCAGTGACGTTCTGATGCCTCATAAATATCCTGAGAAAGTTGTGGTTCAGGTGTGGCTAGAGATCTACAGTAGACAGTGGAGTCTCCTTATTTTAGTACATGAAGAGTTTTGGTGGAATTTCAGTGGGCAATGGAGTCCCATTACTTCAGTCAGAGATTTCCATGACTGGAGGCATCCTTTAGTTCAGCAAGCTTTGAGGCAAACAACCAGGCATTTGGCACACAACCAGCCATCAAAGCCAGGAAATGTCAAAAGAAACATTTCTTAAAGGTCCCTTACACCCTGACATCAGCATGCATTCATGTTTTCATGTTGTCTTCTTACTGGAGGCAGACAATTTAATTACAAAAGACAGAGTCTCTTAATGGAGTACGGTTGCATAGCCAAGGAGAGAAATTATGACTAGCTATGAAAAAGTCTGCTGTGTGTTTAAGTCAAATTGAATTATTTAATGAACACCTTTAGAAAACTGGATAGTATCCTATCATGTTGAATAGCTCAATGGAAAATGTTGTTTGTAAGCTTTAATTAATTTTCATTTTCAAATCCTCAGAGACACCAAATAAAAAAAGTCTGACACATGCTGTTGACAGTACACACAGGTTCCAAGGACATTTGAGGGAATAGAGGTATTATAGTAATGAAAACACTTTTACCAGCAACTTTGTTTCACATTCTAAATGTGTGCGTATTAAACCATTATTTTATGGGCTTTTCATTGTTATAAATTAATAAAGGCTTTCGATTTGCTTTGGTTTTTTAAAAAAATTTCTAATCTTCATTCAGTACAATTTGAGTAAAGTAGCTCAAGCTTTACCTCATTATGTACCTGTGATAGCTAGAGTTTTGGAACTGCTTCATTCTTTTATTTTTTTAAGGGATTGCAGTGAGCCAAAAGTGTCTAACCTCTAAGGCTACATGTTACTGTACATAATGCTACATGTACAATGTAATGCTACATGTATAAATTAATACATTAGAGTAGAGAAACTCCTTAAGTAAGGAAACCTCAGATAAACTCCAAATTCATCCAAAGGAGGGCCATGAAGATGGTGAAAGGCCTAGAAGAGACACCATTTCGGGAGTAGCTGAGATCACTTGGTCTGTTCAGCTTGGAGAAACGGAGACTGAGGGGAGACAACTTCCTCACAGGGGAAGTGAAGGGGCAGGCACCAACCACTTCTCTCCTGCAACCAATGACAGCGTCTGAGAAAATGGTCTGAAGTAGTGCCAGGGTAGGTTTAGGTTGGATCTTTGAAAAAGGTTCTGTAAGGAATTAAAGAACACCTTGTCTGTCTCAAACACTACTAAGGCCACAAAAGGAATTCGCCCCAAGACACGCCAGCCACCAAGGCAACAATGTGAAATAAGCACAGAAGAGATGAGTTCGTGCTAGCTACAAGCCTGGAGGAGGCAAGATCTGATTAGCACATCCTGAGTAATGTAACCAAACAAAAATTCCTGGTAAGGCAAACTGCATATACATATTACTGGTCAAAGATCACTCTGGACAGGTGGTATCTGCGACCACCTAACTCCCACCCCAAGGAAGCATGCAAATAGAGGCATGCCCATCCTCATTTTGCATGGAAATTAGGAATATGACTCCATGGATACCTGGAATTTGAATTGTATAAAGGTGTTAGCCCCAGATGAGCAACCAGGGACCTCCACCACCAGAAGAATAACTTGGGATCTGCACCATCAAGAAGCCCACGGTGAAGATGGACCAACAGGACACTGCTGGATCCATGGGTGGTGACTGTCTCTCCCTCTCTCTCTTCCCCCCCACCCATTCTCTTTCCCCCACCCTTTCCTATTTCTTTCTATGTCTCTACCAGTTATGACCCAATAAACCCCATATTATTATATTAATGTATTATTGACTTAGACATATGGTCTGGTTCACACTTTAATTTGGGCAGAGGCACTTCTCACTAAGCAGGTCGTAACTGGTTCTTCACTTGGAGTGACTGGGCACTGGAACAAGCTCCCCAGGGAAGTGATCACAGCACCAAGCCTGAGAGAGTTCAGAAATGCTTGGACAATGCTTTCAGGCACATGGTGTGATTCTCAGGGGTGTCTTGTGCAGGGCTGAGAGTTGGACTCAGTGATCCTTGTGGATTCCTTCCAACTCTGACTATTCTGTGATTCTGTGAAACTCTGTGAGCAGGATTGAATAAAACACATTGCAATGAATCTTATCACTGGGAACTGCATCCTTGCAGGGTAATCTAGTCCATCAAACTTGATCTTGGTCCAGCAAACTTTAGAAGTTCCATTGACCACTAAGACTACACAGTCTCCTCACATTAAAGAGATGATGTCATGGTTTAACCCCAGGCAGCAGCCAAGAACCACGCAGCCTCTCACTCACTCCCCCACCAACGGGACGGGGAAGCGAATTAGAAGGATAAAAGCTACAAAAACTCATGGGTTGAGATAAAGACAGTTTAATAGAGAAAGCAAAAGCTGCACACACAAGCAAAGCAAAACAAGGAATTAATTCACTGCTTCCCACAGACAGGAGGTGTTCAGCCATCTCCAGGAGAGCATGGCCTCATCACGCTTAACGGTTCCTTGGGAAGACAGACGCCATCACTCCAGATGTCCCCCCTTCCTCCTCCTTCCTCCCACCTTATATACTGAGCATGATGTCATATGGTATGGAATATCCCTTTGGTCAGTTTGGGTCACCTGTCCCAGCTGTGTCTCCTCCTAATCTCCCATGCATCCCCAACTTCCTTGCCAGTGTGGCAGTACGGTAAGCACCAAAGGCCCTGACTCTGTGTAAGTTCTGCTCAGCAATAACAAAAACATCTCTGCATTATCAACTCTGTGTTCTGCACAAAACCCAAACATAGCCTCATACTAGCCTCTGTGAAGAAAGGTAACTCTACTCCAGCTCAAACCAGCACAGATGTTAATTTTGGTTTCTAAACAAGCAAACATCTCATAGGCTAGCTGATTTTTCTTGTGACATACTTTCTGAAAAGAGAAAAATAGTTTCAATGAAGGTCAAGAATAACTTCATGCCAAAAGCTAATCCAGCGGCAATCTGCAATACACTAAAACTGCTCAGTTTTTCCTTTTCTCTCCTTTCATCCTAACTCTTAATAAGTCTCTTCTGCCTCTGAAGACTACATACATTAATGATTTTAGAAGTTGTCTTCAGTAGTACTGAAATTCCTGTCATTTCAGACCAAATTTTGATGGGCAAATTTTCTAGAGGAGGTCTCCTTATGGAAATGTTAAAGAGATTGCTACCATTTTTCACTTTCTTGTGACTTCAAAGAGCATTCTTCTTCATGTCTTAGGAGAGTCCTCCAGCCCTGCAACTCTGCTGCATTCACAAGATCAGGGTGGTGGATGGGAGCGTTGATTTTTGAGCTGTCCTCTTTAGAGGAGGGGCTTCCTGAACATCATACGATATGGTCTTTGCACCACACCTTCTGAAGTCCTAGATGCAGCCTGAGCTTCATCTAATGGGGGACACACACTTCTTCCTAGCTTTTAACACAATGGAAAAGTTCCAGTGCCAGAAATGTTGAATTATGGAAAGGGCACATGGAAAGTTAGAGGGTAAAGATCTTCTATGTAGGTTGAACCCACTCCCCTGCATCTGATTCATAAAGAGAAAAGAAAATAATTGACGTGTGTTACATATTCTCATGCAATGGAGAGTTTTTTAAAAGATAACGTTATGCACATAATGTAAATTTCAGTCTGCTTATTTCCTGGCTTTATACTCAGTGAAAGAGACAGCTACAGAAACAGATAAGACTCTGTAATCATGCTGAAAGGATCAGCCTTGTATGTTTATATAAAACACTTTCATAGAAATCCTGACACCTCACAGCACTTTTCACAGAGGCTCGGTGTTTATGTAATGGTGTACCTAATACTTTCTTCTATCCTTTAGATTTTTACCTTCAAATAGTGTTCAGTATCTGCTAACATGTATTTAAGCAGTAATTGTATGGATATCATTCAAAACCTTAATATCCACGTGCAGACACACACATTCCTGACCATCAAATATATTAATATATTATTCCTTTTTTCTTTTTAGAAACAAGATTTGCATGAGTAAAATTCTGCAGATTTTGAGGCACAAACTCCCTGGATGCTTAAGATCAAATATGTTACAAAATATGTTACTCATCAAGTGGCACCTTCTATCAGTTTTATTAGATTTTGTATTTCTAATAAAGGGAGTTTTAGCATAGCTACATCAAATCCTGTTTCATCCAGTTGCTTGTTGTTCAGCAAAAGCATATTTTCCCCAAAATAATGTAGCAATGTGTTGTATTTATTCACCTTGCATAGAAAAGTACTATTGTATACTATCTCTAAAGTACTAAACTTTGTAATATCAGTTAAATTTCTATGTCAGTCATGAGCAATTTGAATGAGTTGAGATTTAGAAAATGCTTGTTACATAACAACTGAGAATTTTTCTATGAATATCTTTAAAATTATTCATATTCATCATAAATTTGGACTGACAAAATCAAGTTAAGGTTTTTCAGGTAAAATTTTATTATGTGGTTATTGTGAAATGCAAATGCTGACCTGTGGTAGTCATAAGAAAAAACCCCAATTCCCTTGTGAGTGACTAAATCTACTACTGAATATAATTTTTTGTTTGTATGGCTTGTGCAATCGACTGCTGTGCCTTAATCAGATTTCATAAAATAAATAAGTATTTTGAGGAAAGAGAGAGGGTGACAACGAAGAAGCGAAACTACTAATTCAGATAGCATCTAATCCTGTGAAATGAAGAGGACCCTCAATCTCCTTGGTAAGAACTGAAAATTCTTGGTACCATCTAAGGATGATTAGTACCTGGTAGATTTTTGCCCAAGGAAAGAATTAAGAATATGTCTATGCTTGACAGCAAAATGAATTTAAGGATATGGCTATTCAGAAAAAAAACATTTTCTGTTCAGTGAATTATGATCTTAAACTATATTTTCAATATGACAAATATCTAGATTTAATAGTCTTAAATGGCTGAAATATTAGCTACAAGTTTTAGTGCCTTGTTTCGGCATCACTGAATTAATGTATTTCATTCAGAGAGCACATTTAGAATTACAGAGTCATGCAACAGCCCAGGGCCTTGAAAGATCATCTGGTCCAACCTTTTGTGGGACAGGGATACTAGGTAAAATTATCTAGCACCCTGTCCAATATTGTCTTGAAATCTTCCAGTGATGGGGACTCTGCCTCATTCCTCGGCAGGTTGTTCCAGTGAATGACTGCAAAAAATATCTTTCTTCTGTTGAGATAAAACTTCTCCTGGTGCAACTTGTATGTTTTGCCCCTAATTTTCTCCTTGTGAAGAAAGAGCCTCTGACCTTTCTGTAGTCACCTTTAAAGTAGTGGACTTTGATGAGGTTCCCCCAAGCCTTCTCTTCTCCAGGGAGAATAGACCTGTAAATGTACACACATTATATCCAAGAAAGAGATCAGATAAAGTACAGATCATGAAGGAGCTAGGACCAAGGATTTAGCCTTCATTAAAAGTTTGCTTAATTGCCTTCACAGGTGTGATGGACAAAAATATGTGACATATAAAGATGTCTCTTAACAGTGTTTTTCTAGACAGTATTTTACTGGAAAAGCTTTGAGAAATTAAAGAATAAAAGGTCTGATGTCTCTCAAGTTTCAACAAGGTTCTTGAAAAGGGATCAAAGAGTGGAAAAAATGCACGGGAAAATACAGATGGTCATGGACCTCCTGACAGGTCATAAGTTAACCCCTGTAGGGAGCTTGCTCTCACCCCCTCAGTTGGGTTGAGAGCAGTATGGGAACTGCATTGATCTTGCAGCAATTAGATGGAGACCATATAAAAAGAGATATGTAGAGAAGGATCTGTAGAATTATAAAAAATACAGCACTAAGAATTCCATAGATGGGTGTTATATTGCAATTATATAGCAAGGTAAATGATAACTTAGTTATGGAGGTTTCAAACTCCAGTTCTTAAACAGCAGTGATCACATTTAACTTTTATTTTATTTGGGTTTTTTTCTGTTTTCTTTTGGATTTGGGGGTTTGTATGATTTGGTTTTGTTTTAATGAATTATGCTTCTAATTCTGATTTTAAACAAACCACAAAAATGTGACTGTAGTGTCCTGTTACAGGCTTAAATATTAATTAAGCAAATAGATGCTTCATGCATTTTTGAGAAAACCTAGTTGCTAATTTAGAAGAAGTCCCCATATTTCAGTTCAGATTTCTTATATTTCAAATGTATGTTATTTGTAAATTCTCCACTGAGCTGAAAAAATATGTAATCATAGAGATTAGTATCAGACAAAAGCTCTTTTTCTAGCCCTTTATTTCAGGCAAGGCGTTTAAGCACACATCACATTTTTTTCAGCCATAGACTACATTTGTGTAATTTCACATTAGGTCTCATAGATACTGAGGAGAGGAAGAAACTTTCACATATACAGTAACAGTGCATGGAAGATTAATATTGGATATCATCTGAAGTTCAAATTCAACATAATGAAGTTGGAGAAACATTTTTTAATTGCAGTACAAATGTTTTTAGACTTTGAGGAAATCCATTTTGTGAAGCAACTCTCTAAAGAACAATTACTTCGTATAGCTCTTACCCCTTGAATCTAATAAAGCATGAGATGGTGTTTCCTATTATAAAGCATGCAGCAAATATCACTAGGAACTGCTTAATTTTTCTTTTTAAAATTTTATTTATAAAGATAAATTAAAAAAAGAAAAGTTAAAAGGAAAATATTTCAAACACCAATGACTCCACCAAATTATCTTCATCCACATAGCGTGAACTAACCAGGGATGAAACTGATATATAGGAAAATACATAGTGTTTCCATGGGCAAAAATCTCAGCATGTCCCTCTCCCCTGAAAGGTGAGAAAACAGTGATATCTGCATGGTCTCCTAAAGTTGGCCTGGGGTCCAGAGTCAAGGGGAAGCAATGCACTAGCAAACCCAGAAAGCATTTGAACCCAGAATAGTTCCTTGATCGTAACTGTGACAATATTGTGTAAATTGGGAAATCCTTCTCTACCATCATGCATGTTTTTGCTGATACCATGGGGCTCCTTCTAGACTTCGATCTGGCCAGTTTTGCTGCCTATCTTTCACCTCTGTATCAATCCATTTCCTCTTCAGTGTGACTCTGACAAGCCTTGTCAGGACAGCCCAGTGGCTGCTGTTGCATTTGGTTTCTGCACAATTGTGCAGGGTGCTGGGCAGACACTTGCAGCATGGCCAGCTGGGGCCTCTGTGCAGAAGTCCACAACAGGCTCTTCCCAAGTGGTATCACAGCAGGTGGGAAGGGCTGTAAATAATCATAGAGTCCCAGTTTATGTGCCTGTGAAAGAGCTTTTATTCTAAACATAACATTAGAATTTCCTTTTCTTTCTCTTTTCTTGATCTTTCCTTACTTTCTTTTTCAGTTCCCTCTTGCTTCTTTTATTATCCTTTTTAGAACACTTCTATTTGAGTGATACATCTTCCCCAACAATGCACTTTTTTCCAGCCTACTGATGTCATAATTTTTAACTTGGTTTGGGGTCTTTTTCTGCTTTAGGACATAGCAATTAGGGCCATGTATTGTGTGTTCATATATAAAAAAATGAAAAGAGTATATACACTCTTAAAAGCTGGCAAAGCGTGTAGTTATGAAACATAAGAATAAAATGAAACATTTTATTTAGGGAAACCCCACAGGTACTCTTTTTGCTCTCTAATATAAATTTGGTGTGACAGGAAGCAGTGATACTCTGTGAATTTCTCTGTAGTGCTGGTCTCTGCTTATAAACAATACTGATGCAGAAAACACCTTCTTGCCTTAGACAGACAAGGTACTAGTGTTATCACAGAAAACTGCTTGTGCAATTGTGTTTTATTATAGCACTCACAATGCCATGTCAGAAAAACCCTTTACAGTACACAATGGTAGTAATGGGATATTGTGGAGACCAAATGTAATCAGGAAATGCTACTCCACTTCCTATCATTTGTCAAGCAGTTATATCTACTTTTTTGGAATTAGTACTTCTGACATGTACTATACACTTTGCCACTGAAACCTTTAATTTACAGATGGACAAACCAAACTACGGATTTTTGAAAGAACATTGAAGGAAATGCAAAAACTGAACTGAACATATAAGAACGACAATCAACCAAAATGATGCAAGGATTCTAGAAATGACTGAAGGAAGTTAATTTTTCATAATGCAGACATGAAATGAAAATACTCATAGGTTCATGGCAACAGCCTTTAAATTATTTCAAGGTATCAACAAAAAGGAAATAGAGAGCGATTCACCAAAAGTATGTGGGACTTCCAAAACATAAGCCAAAATGCAAAAAGAAAACAATGAAGAAGTAATTTATGCAACAAGCAACCAGATCCTTCAATACAGGTTAAATGCAAATATCAGTATGATTTTACTTGGACAATTTTTAAATAAATGGGCCTATAACTCTTCTAGAAAAAGGGTAAAATTAAGTCTAAAATAAAGCAAAACAATCCGAAGATGCTTGTTCTCCTTATAAACATAGACACATTGATAAATTGTCTTAATTCAAATTATTAATTGATCATTGATAATTATCATTTGTAATGAACAATAATTCATATTTCAAATAATGAGTATGTTTTTGTATGTAGTTGCCAGACAAATTTTTGCTGTAATGAAGAAGTTGTACCTATGAACAGTAAACATTAACTTCTGCCATATTTTTCTGTATTATATTTTCATTAGAGATTTGCTTGCTAATACTTTTACCCTATTTTATGAAAAATATTGAATGTAACATCTGACTCACAGAATAACAAAAAAATTTATCAATCTGATGCCTCAACTATGACTATGACTTCAGGTAAAAGCACAACTAACCTGCTTCTTTCTCTGCTCATTCCAGCCTATATTGTTCTCTGTACCCAGTATCATAAGGACCAAATGTGGAAAACTCTTAAATATATTTATCCTCATAAATTCATGTTGTCTTGCTACCTTAGATTTGTAGAAAAAGAAGCAAGGCTCAGTCAGGTCTCAAAGAGGAATGTAGCTTAGGGTTTGCTGAAAATTCCATCACTGACTTGGGTTCTTTAGTCAGGCATGAAGAAAGGAGGCCAAAACACCATGTCTGAAATCTATGTTCCCTACCAGATAGGTGGGAAGATCTGACTGATCATTTTAGATTCTACCCAATAAGAATGGAGCAGTTAAGGGTAGGATCTAAAAGACAGCGTTGAGGAAAGAAACCATAAAAGACAAGATAAATACAGCCCATGATAATAAATCCATTTAATGGCTGGGTGGACAGGAGACATATGAAACACTCGGTCTCAGTTATCCTGTCTGACAGATGACAGATGTAGTTCTTCCTGCTCTCAGAGTGCTGTAATTACCAAAATATGAGCCATTATAGATGAAGAAATAAGGTTTTTACTCTTTCTGTCCTGTTAAAGCTGTTGAACTCTGCAGAAAAGAAGTAAAGACTGGGCAACAAAGCAGGAGAACAGTAGCAGTGAGTTGGATACTTGGGTTTAGAGGATTTTGACCAGAGTTGTTGCTCAGCCAAGAGGATGGTGTAAGAACACTTGTGGACTGAGCTCTGAAGGAGAGGAACATTCCTTTCTGGCTGCAACAATATGTCAGCCATGTGCTAGGACTGCCAAGACTGAAGGACTTTTATGCATGCCCAAAAGCAGGAGTGGGTTCCAAAGCAACATTAATATCAGTGCCTGATGCACTTATTCTTGTTATGTTATTTGCAATTATAGTTTAGGCACTTATTTTCTGCCTGGGATCTTAATTTGAGAACCTGAGTCTGGGCATAAGCAATTTGCCCAACATACTGAGATGTTTGCCAGAGAACTGATTGGAAACTCCTGGAAGTGCTAGATGAAAGCTGCAAGTAAGAGATAAAGCTTTGTTTTCTTTTCTATATGGTAGATTGTGCTGTGTTTGCTACCCAAAGATGCCCTTCTGATGATGTTTCTATGTGGCTATGTATCCACCAGGAATTAGGAATACAAATACTTTATTTCTAGCAAAAGCCTTCAGGCTCTCCATGATCAACATGTAAAAAAAAAAAAGGAAAAAAAGGCATTCTTTTTGAACATATTAGCTATTACCATGATTGTTTCCAAAACTGTTCACAAATCTGTGTCTTTACATATAGTAGAGGGATACTGGGAGTCCTGACTGTTTCTGGCTTTAGTAATACAACATTGAGAATTACTATGGCAAATTTCATTGTCAAGCTAAATATTATCAGCCAAAAGGGAGGCTTTTTTAAATTACTTTTTTCTTTCCACAGAAAAACTAAAAATCTTTCAGACAGAAATGTGCTTCTCAATTCTCTTCTACTTCAATAGCAAAATATATTTGACTTTAAGCACTGAGATCCTTTTGTGTCCACTCATAGGAATACACATTTATAACAGTGGCAAAACAAGTCTTATATGAAAGAGACATTTTGAAACATTAACATTTCACTGGAGAGATAACATTTTCAGAACAAATCAGGCAACTGACAAATGTTTGGTCTCCAGATCTCAGAGAGTGAGTTAAAAATTGTGATCTCAGGATACTAAGGAAAAACAATTAACAGAACTTGGCTTGAAGCTGAACCATTTGTTATAAATGCTTGCTATGAAAACCCATGTAGAGGATTCATTTTTTTACTTCCTATGGGTATTTTGCCAGTCTTTCATGAAGCCTTGCTTTTTACCAGAATCATGTTAGCTCTTTTCCTTGAAAACACTTTAAAATAGAGACATCAATGTTTCATCTGAGTGAGTTGTTACACTTCTATTTTGGAACTAGGGGAAAAAGGCAAAAAAAATATTTTTAAGTTCTATTAAACCAGCTTTAAACACTATTCAGGAAAACAATTTTTATTAATACATTATTATACCTTTCCCTAAATTGCCATTGAAAAAACAACAGCAAAAATATGTGCATCATAAGCCAACAAGATGTTGATGTTACCAGATTAGACAAAACCTCTTATCAGTTTCTTTTCCTATCTTTTTTGTAGTGAACAATGACTATTAAAAGGTTTGTTAGTTGCTTTTTCTCAGCATTTCAAAATAATTTTGTCACAGAGGTGCAAGATATGGGAAAAGACAGGTTCAAGTATCAGAAAATCTCTACAGGTATTTCTATCTTAGTGTTCGTAATAAAATTCTATGCAGCTGTTTTTATCTTACTCTCTGATCCTTGGTGAACTAGTTCCATGCTCTGCCTGCATTTGCTGTTGAAATAGATGTGTGTCTTTTTCATACTTGCTGTTAACTTCTGGCTGACTTGGGAATGGAAATAGATACGCAGATTAAAAATTCCATTGCTGTAAGCTGATTTATACTAATTTGTGTCATAAAACTTCTGCAACCAAACTGGAGTATCAGTCTTTAGGACAAAATAAAACTCAAACAATCTCAATCTTAATGTGTTCACTGATGAAAAAACTAAAACTGATTTGACAAGATGTTCCAGTGATTCATGCTCCTCAAAGTCTGACTTTATTTGTGATGTGATTTGGTCTAATTTTAACTTTCATTGCCCTCTTGTATGACACTACCTGATACATTTGAGAAGCATTTAATTATGGAGATACTCATAGTCCAATCACAATTTGCTTTGCTAAATTATGAAGACTGAGGTCACTCAGGTGTTTACTATAGAAAAGTTTTCCAAAACTGCAATTATTCCTGTGGACTTCTGAGCTGTTTCCAGTATTTTAATGGAGCTGTGAACATTTCCATGCTTATAACAGTCACACCATTGCCAAAGATGAAGCAAGCACATTGTCCCCATGTTTCTACTTTTCCTATTTTTTTGTCAGTTGCTGGAATATAGAAAATAAATTCCTTAGATGAGAAATCATTATTCTCATGTTTGGGTTTTAAGGATATAAAGTCTTTTACAGAATTTTTACAGTATGTCCAGATTTCCTTACTCTGGCAGAGGATTGATCAAGCATCTCGTAGATGTATTTTATAGAAGAAAATATTCAAAGCCAAAACTGTACATTAGAAATTAGCTATTTAACTGATTTTTAAGTGTCTTCAGTCTAAATCTAAAATAGAATTTTAGCTCTCTAAAAGAACTGTGTATCAGTAATTTTGTTTTGACACTATTTAAAATTTTTAAAATCCATACTCAATTTCCTGCTCTGCTTTATTCAAAAGCTGGACTTACACAAAACCACCACAAAAATATCCAGAATGTTATTTTATCACAGCATTTGTATGAAATCTTTAATATCTACCTAGAAAGGTACTTAAACGGATCAAAAAATATTATTTTTCATTCTGCCAAATATTGCTGCTTTCCTACTCTCCACCCTCTCACCACAAGTCCCTTTCATCTTCTGCTTACTTCTTCAGTTTCAAATCCTAATTGTTTTGGTGGCCATCAATGTCTTTCCAGCTTCCCATTTGTAGTATCTACACAGGTGACATAAAACAATCACTAGAAAACATGACCAAAAATGTTACATGCTAATAGTTTTAGGTTAATGTTACACAAGAATGTCCTTATTTCTGAGTTTGCTGTCTAGGTCATTTTGAGTATATCATTCGAGAAAAAAAATTCCCCAATTAGTCTCTTATCCTGGTATTTTTAAATTACAGTACTGACTGGGACAGCAAGGCAATAGTGACAGGTATGAGCAATTAGATATAAATGAGTATTCAGTTTGTTGTAGAAAGCAGGGGAGCTGACATTATAAAATTTATATAATTATATGTGTATACATACATAAAAATATTTGTACTTGAGTTAACCCAGATTTATTGACCACTTTCTTAATATAACCTCCCCTCAAGGTAATGGATATTGTTAATATTAGTTGTTGATTGCTCATCACAGATATTACTGAGTCCAAGGAAAGGCAACAAAGCTGGTGAAGAGTCTGAAGCACAAGTCTTATGAGGAGAGGCTGAGGGACCTGAGGTTGTTTAGCCTGGAGAAAGGGATGCTCAAGGGAGTCCTTATTGCTCTCTGCAACTGTTGCTTTCTACAAAGGATATTGTGCGAGATAGGATTTGGCCTCTTCTCCCAGGTAACAAGCAACAGGATGAGAGGAAATGGCCTCAAATTGTGCCAGTGGACGTGTAGATTAGACATTAAAAACGATAATACACTGAAAGAATTGGCATTGGACTAAGTTACCCAGGGAGGTGGTGAAGTCACCATCTCTAGAAGCATGCAAGAGGCATCTGGATGTGGCACTTGGGGATATGGTTCAAGGGTGATTATGGTGGTGCTAGGTTGATGGTTGGACCAGATGATCGTGAAAGTCTCTTCCAACCTTGATGATGATTCTATGATATTGAAAGGTATTCTGAAGAATTCTATAAGGAGCTTTTCTCAAGTGAGTGAATGATTTTTTCCTAATAACTTTCTTAATTGCTGGTTTTTCATAGTTTTAATTTTCAAAGAGGTCTATGTGTTTAACATAGCCTGTTATAGTATATCTTCTTAAGTGCCTATCTCCTGGAATTTTTTGCAGGCTCAGTGCTCAGTGATATATTAAATTTCTTAAGTCTAATTTTATTATTAGCAATGTATCTGTTCAATAGCATTTATTCCTACCTCACTTTCTACGAGATTGTTTTAAATTTTACTAATCTCATTCAAGGAAGTCTAAATAAAAGCATAGGTATGCCAACTTTTAAAGTACTCTAGTATCCTTAAAATTATCTCATCATAAGACAGCATCAAATTATTATAAGGATATTATCAAAAAACATCAAGAAAATGTAACTAGTTTAGTGTGCAGGCTGTGTGTCATAAGCTAATAGAATAAACACTGGATTTAAAAATATTACAATCTAAAACCTGGGAGAAATCAATAATTAAATAATAATTAAGTAAAATAATTTATAGATGATATTGTCAAATTAATTGAAAGTAATTTTAGGCTTTTTTTCTTAAGAAGTTAATGGCTGACCTTCTATCAAAGAACAACCACTCACAAAGTAACATTTTATATTGAAGCTTAAAACCCACAACTAAACTTAGTAACAAGTATCACCTAATGTCAAAGTTATGTAAAAATGTGAAATTTCAACTTCCACCAGAAAGCCAGATTTTAAATAGATCACAAGCTGCTTTACTTACTATTAAGAAGCATCAGAAATGGCAGGAATGAAAGCCAAGGATGTCCAGGAAGAGATGAACATGACAAATGCTCTCATTTATGCTTATTAACTAGCTGGAAGGAACCAACAGAGCATTACAGAATTTCACCTTATAATGAACAACTCTTACTTTGGTATAATGAAAGATAATTTTAGTCATATTTAAATACATTAATATTGAGACTATCTATCAGTGGTAGTTTGCTTCAACAGATACTTCTATGCATAAATACATATATTTCTTTATAATCTAGAAGTAGGGAAACAAGACACATTACAAAATCTACTTTGTTATTTCATAGTACTCTCAGAGCTACCACTAAATGTAAATGAGGTTCATGGGATACAAAAGAAATAAACACACCCATTAAGAGGTCAAAACCTTTTTCCAGAAGACTAATTTTCTTTCTAAATAAATTAGAACCCCTTGGGAAATGGACATCAAGCATGATTTTCTCAATAGGGTCCTGCAAAAATGTAATGGGAGATAATTTTACTCAAGAGAGATTTTAATGATTACATTTTTACTCAGCTTAGAGGACAGCATGTGACAGTTATCCACTTCCCTTACCCCACCCATCCAAAAGGCAAACCATTGTATTATAATCAGTTCTTGAATTTAATGACTCCTACTACTAACATGAGATACTTTATGGGAGAAAGTATGCAATGAATGACAAGCCATCAAGGAAATGCATTGGAGCATGCACAGGCATGTGCAGGAGTGTGGAACAGTAAAAACATGAAATAGTTGTTTCAGTTGCTGTCACTGTGATTGGGCTGAGTATAGGCACTGAATGCACATGGAGTTTTCATAGGATCATATAATCATGGAAAGCCTTTCACTAGACCATGCTCAAAGCCTCATCCAACTCCAAATGCCCTTGAACACCTCCAGGTATGGGATATCCACAGCTCCTCTGGGCAACATGTTCCAGTGTCTCACCACCCTCAATGTAAAATATTTTTTCCTTGTATCTGATTTAAATCGATGCTCTTCCAGCTTAAAACCACTGTCCTTTGTGTTATCACTAGAGGCCAATCCCACTGTGTCATTGACGAAGATATTAAGTAGCATTGGTCCAAGAATGGACCCTTGAGGAACACCACTTTTTACTGGGGTTTTGAGAGTGAAAGCACCACTCTTTAGCTTGAGCCCAGGCATGAACAGAGCTCTGCTGTTCCAGTGGAGTGACACAGGACACACATCTCCTTTCTGGGAAGGAATGTTCCTCCCTGCAGTGACTTCCCATGAACATCTTCTGGTGGATTTATGGAACATGATGTCCCTTTCAGAGTGCCATGTAGTCATTTCACTTTAGTTAACTAATTCTGGAGGAACACTAGCCCAAATACCATAGCTTTAAAGCACATATTTAATTGAATGAGTTTTTGTAATTTTCAATGATTATCATAGTGCTTAAAGCAGTTTTAACTGCTTTGTCCAGTCTAACTGTAGAAGTCATACGTAAAGCTGACTCTTTAAATTGGCATACAGAAGAATGCTCCAGGAAGTTGCACTAAGTCAAGTGCTACTTTTGGAGGTCTTTAAAACACGTTATTGATAAATCTTGCTTTTTTTTCTTGCCCCTTTTTTTTTTCTGGCTGTAGATCACAAGATAGGTAGGACTCACAAAGCCAAATTTGCCAGAGCAGATTACATTTCTTTAACCATGATGACAATGCCTGGACTTATAAATACCCTTTACATTAAGATTAGTAAAATGCTTCTATTATTGTATCTAAGTCTGCACAGAAACATGGGTAGGGTGATAATGTAGTTCGCTGTTAGAATGAGGGAAGGAAGACAACTTGATTTCATGCTGAAAACCTAGGTTTCTGGGTAAAAACTGCCTCTCCTTAAATATTGACATGATCATTCACATGACAATTACTCCTAATCTGGTTGCATAGGCACCAGTTTGATCTTTGTGTAGCAGAAGGTTTTGCTCTAGTGTACAATATTTTGCAAACTGAAGTTCCTCTCTGACACATTTTGCAATCTCAAAACAAACAGCCTGGAGTAGCAAAACATCTCTCCCACAGTTCCACAATGACCTTGGAGCCCATTTTAAGATTGCAAATCTTAGTCACTATCTTCAGGTAAATCATGAGGCTAGAATAAACCTTTACCCCATCAGAGAGAAGAGACCAGAAGTGGTTCTGACAATCTATACTGTGCCATGCACAATGCATTTTTGTTTTTATTAAGCCATCAGAACAGCTGGCTGTTTCTTGACTTATGCATCAGAAAAAACAGGTTTTTCCATCAATTCAAAATGCAGGTCAGCTCACTACATCAGTCTTTATGTCAGCAAAAGTTAGGCTGCTTGCTCTCAATCCTTGACTTGGATTTTCTGAGCAGCAAAAATAGTTCAGGTATCAACATGATATAAATGAAGAGTTATGTCCCAAATATGCATTAAAGATGCTGAATATAAATGAGGACAATTAGTTTATTCTTGCTTTGAATGTTGCAGGTTAATGAAAAGGTTATATATGTATCCAGACACCTATTAGCTAGGAACTATTCAAATGCCAAGAAAAATAATAATAACATGACCATAATGAATTCTGAAAGGAAAGAGAGAATGAAGTGGTTTTTTTCTTAAAAAAAAAAAAAAAAAAAAAAAGCAAAGACTAGAATGCTTAAATAGAGATTTTTATTTTATTATACTCTGAAATGAAGTTCACCCAAAGGCATTCCATAAATTGGCACTAGATCATGAGAAAAGCAAAGAGTTAGATCTCCCAGTACCCACTAAGGAAACAAGACCTGTTATTAAATACCTTAAAGCTGCAAAAAGGCTCCTGGGCTTGATAGTCCTCTCCCTGTTTTGCATTTTCTTTAAGGATATGTTTCTTCTAAACTCCTAAGATTAAACTCAGATTTTTAGTATAAAACCCCACGTGGCTTATTCATTCCACTGCTAATTATTTCTGTAAGAAAAACACCCAGAATACATTTAGCTGACTGAAAAAAATAAAGAAAATAAAAAGAAACACTGTGTCTTTTTATGAAAGACATGTGCTTTGTTTTTGCAGTGATATTGGGTTCTATAATGCAGAGTAGTTTATTTTCAGATCAATTTATTGTATGTATAATTCTATAACTGCATTCACAAGGGCAGATCAAGCTGGGAAGGACCTTTTACTATGTTGTAAAGCCAAAACCACCATATTTGAAAACATTTTGACTAGGTCCAAAATTTGTATAACTACAGTAGAACAATAGCTAATGTATGTGATTTATCTTAATAGAATATTTACCAAATCATTCTCTTCACATTTATTTACATGAGAGACACTGGATTTGGCAATCAGTATATCTGGTGGGTAAGGCATTTTCATCCAATATTGCCTCTCTTCTCTGTGTACCAATCCCGCTGCAGCTACCAGAAGAGATGCCAGATAACAGCCAGTTAGAAATCAGGATCATGAACCCAAGAGTGAGAATAAATAGGGGAAGGGGGCTGGCAGGACTATGGAAAAACAAGGTACAACAGGACAACATCTTGAACTATTCCAGTGGGATTCAGTTTCTTATCAGTGTTTGTCTCAAATTTTGAGTAACTCATCAAAAAAGGGTGAATTTTCACACATGATTCCAGCTATTAATATGCAGGAGATAAAAGGAGTTTCACAAACCTTTTTATAAATTTGCAAGAAGAAAAAAAGTATTTTTATTTTGTGTGGAACATAAAATTCTAAGTCTCAGTATGCTTTTTCCTGAATATCATCTGCTCATCACCAAACATGAGGTGTGTATTATCATTTAATACGCAGAGGAATTAAGTGTTTTGCATTTATACATCAGGGAAACTGAGGTGATTTATGTCAGATGTTCCAAATTGCATTAGTACGAATAATAATGTCTTGCAGCATTATTTGATATAAAACTATGCCCCCTTAGGACCAAAAGAAATATTTTTCCTGACTAAACACCACAGAGAAGTTTGCAATAACTTCTGAGAGATTCATATTTCTACATTCTGAATCTATTAATATGTATACATTAGGGCTGACTGTATTGCCTTTTATTTTTTTACAGAACAATGTACACTTATATCTACTGTAAAATTCTTTTACAACAAACTACCTATGCCACTAATAACTTTAAAACAGATACATGGGAGTTTTGCTTATGGAGAAAAGTTTAATTCAGTTTTACATCTGCTCTATCTTTTTGACTTAAAAAGTAACACATCTCAACCTCAATTAACACACGTTTTGACCCTGACATAATTTTTGTGCCTAAAGTCAGTAAGATGACTTGATGCACTGTGAAAACAATCAGAAGAAGACAAAATAAAAAATTGTACCAATCTCACATAATGTGTTTCTTCATTGTGTCTATCAGCATTTTGTCAAGAGTAATTTGATTATTTTCTTTATTTAATCATTGGCAGCAAACTGTATCATGTCATCTTTATTAGTATGTCACCACTAGGAAAATGTACAATACTTAGAGCTAAAAATATTACCTAATTATCTAAAAGAACCAAAATTTACCATATACCACGTTTTAAGAATGTCAAGTTTCTTCCCTATTATTCTGTGACTGCGTATTTGAGTAGGCCAACAGATTATCTGTTTTAATATAAGTATCTATAAATAGTTTTTTGCTTTGTGGGGTTTCTTTAAATAATTTTTTTAAAAGTTATGTTCTTTAAACCAGTTCATTTTTTTTATTTGAGTGTTTAATTTATGAATGTTTGTGTACAATAATGACAAGTCACCTTATAGCAAATTGTTGCTTTTGTGTAAGTTTGTCTGTGCACACACACACACAAAACTAGGAATCAATAACCAAGCCATAAAAATAATGAAAAATAGAATGTTTGTTTTAGCTCTGGGTATGACAATTTACTTAAACTGCATTTGTGGTGTGTAGAGTAAATTTTTTTGCATATGACTTGAACATCTTCTCTTTCTACTGTAATTTGTTATGTTTCAGTGAAAAGAGAAATAGAATATTAAATGTTTGCTGACAGCTTAGTTAAGGTGTTGTTTTAAAGTCTAGTTGAAAATAGATGTCTACAAAGGGGTCTGTATAACTTATATGTTCAAAAGAATAAAAATACTTTGTCTCTTTTGAATGCCTACACATAATTTTGTAGTTTGCTGTGTTCTTAATTGTAGAACCTGAATAAACTTTTACACCATATGAAAGGATTTAAAGTAGGCCATATGAGGCAGCTGCTGTCACTGCAAACAATGGCCTTTCTTTAATGTTCAGAACAGAGATATAGCATGACCCAGAAAGTTAAAAATCTTATTCCCCCTCATTTCCCTTGACACATGTCCAGGCTAAAGACAGAGAAAAGGCATGAATGAAGAAAATTACACCTTGCAGCATAATACACCTGAGATCTTCTCAGACTATTAGGAGAAATTAGTTGTATGAAAATGACAGATCTAACATCCTTATTTTAGATTCAAATCTAAGAAATATATCTTTAGAGCCTAATTTCAGATTATTTGTATTTATATATTCTTGAGTGCCTCAGCTGACTCCAGTTATTAGAATACATAAAGAGTACAGATACATTTCAGCAATCGAGTACTTTAGTTAAGTTACTGCCTCAAGGTGTCTCATTTTTGAAGGACTGGTGCAATACATAATTTGAAAAATAGTTGCAGCATTCTGTTTTCTGTAGAGGTTTGGAATATTTAAAAAGCAGCTATCCAAGGAGGAAATTTAAAATAAAATAAGCAAAGGAAGAAGTAAATGCCAACAAAGAGACTAAAAATATCTGCAGTTGCAAAGAAATTCCCAGAGAGTGAACAACTTTCTTAAACATTAAAGAAATTTCTTCAGTGATGAAAACTCAAGCTTTTTCACTTATAAACTCAGAAATGTCTTTTTAATTAACTATGAACACTTCTTTACCTCTTCTCATCTATAAACTTGGTTAGCTGCTGAAAAAGTAAAGGCATTGACTTACTTGAGCCTGACAAGACTGTACTGAGGAATGTGAGAATTGAGACGTTTCCATGGAAGCTGTCTGTCATAGGTAGTAGGTGTAGAGGAAGAAGCCTGGAGAAGGCTTGGTCATTGTTCTCAGGAGAACAAGGACGGTATAGGAGAGGAAGCCTAGATACATGTATAATAGGGAGTGGACATTTTTCCCAGGGCCACAGAGGAATCTTTGATTCCCAGATCCCCTTCTGCTTTCCTCCCAGCCTCACCTTGGGGATCACTGTTGTTTCTCACACAGTTCCCCTCACTCAGCCCTGGCTGCCAGGCAGCATTTTGCCCTCCCTTACCCAGGATTTCCCCAGGGCTCTCACTCACCCACCTGTGGCTGGGGGGCTCAGCCATGCCCTGCAGTGAGACTGTGGAGCTGCCCGGAACTGGCTGTGTCTGGCCTGGTGCAGTCCCTGCAGTCCTCTCTGCTCCCACCAGCACCTTGACTTGTTAACCCAGTACAGTGGTAAACCCTATGTAAAGGCTTATAGACACTTAGATTGAAAGGTCTAACAGAAAACCAACAATAGACTCAGGAAGCTTCAAAAAAGGGAAGAAATATATAATAGCAAAGAATGGTGTGTAGAGCACTGCAGTAGTTTGAAATATAACAATTGTCTGAAGCACCTCACGTAGAATGACAGTTAGAAAGGTGAAGCAGAGAACTGAAACAGGGAAACATAATGTTGTATTCACAGCTGTCATCAGTTCAGAGCCTATGCTTGTTCCTCATTTCTAAGGTTTTCAAAATTCACAAATATCAACAATGTTCAAAATATTAAAACACGGGTGTTTATAACCTGTCTGACAGCCTAGTCCATAAGGACACTGTTAGCAATGGGGAAACGACAGATGAGTACCAACCCCAAGAAGTGAGATCTCCAGTGCAATGTGGGAATCTCATTTGGAGTTCCTCCAAAGTAAGAGAGGAGTGTCCAAAGTGATATACACCAGACTGGAAGGGTTAAGTAGTTATTGACATTATACCTGTTGCCGCCTTCTAAAGAGTTTTTGAATTAGGACCTTCTCATTCCACATGCTGATTTGCACATAGTTTGCAAGCATTTTCTTTTTTTAATGAACAAAACCTTTGTATTATAACCGTAAGTATGCTGTGCTTACTGTAGATGTAAATGCATTTCAGAAATCCCTTAGAGGGACAAAAAAATTTGACATAGAAAATTAGATTTGAAAATATATGATACAAGTTAGAGATGGATTTATGGTGAGAGGACAGTAAGTATAAACAGTGTATGAAAAAACTACTTATAGAACTTGTAATATAATATGTGTATTTAAAAACAAAAAGACTCCAAATCTTTAGTCAACTGAAAATCCTTTAATTTGCTTTCTGAATATTTATTACAGTATGCTTGTTTGGAAAATGGAAACCATTTCAAATCCAGCATTTTAATTATTCCCTAAACAAAGCACACATATAATTTATCTGTTAGGGCTTTTTTTTTCAAGTAAGGCTAAAAAAAAGATATCTGTGCAAATGATAATCATAATATTATATTCTGATTTTACATGGCCCAGATAGATAAACCGAAAGACATAAAATCTGAAAATTCACTCCTGTCCAAGGGAAGATTTTGTACTTTTTTTTGGTACTTTTATATTTATGTATCCAGAAAAGACTTCAAATTTGTAACTTTCTGATTAACTGCTGGAATTTGTTTTAGCATTTTTCATTTTCAAAGGTGATAGAGAAAGATAAATGCTCCTTGAGGTTTGGAGTTCACGCCTAACTTGTGTGGGATCCTTTGAAATTCCTGTCTTTAGATACTATAGAATTTTGTTGGCAAATATCATAGAAGCCCTGGTGAGACCTTGAAAACCTAAATCCTCATAGTCATCTCATCATAAAGCTCCATACTTTAGAAAGGAAATTATATTTTTTTCCTATGAACAGATGGCATTAACTGATTGAAGGGATTTTTACAAAGAACAGTGAAAATGGCATTTATGTGAGTATTACATGAGGGAGTCCATACATACAACCATTTCAAGTCAGCAATCATGGTAAATCAATACACAGTTTGAAAGAGCTGGGAAAAGGAGGGGGAGTAGTCAAATGACATCTACAGAGCTGGGAATATTAAGTTTAATCTGCAGCTGTAACTCTTGTGGGAATTTATGATGAGAAAGAGCAGTAATTATTGAAAAGGCTTTGTAGAGCGTGGGATTACTTTGAATGAAAAAATTATTATGTTAGTAGAAAAAACATGCTGAATTTCACAGCATAATACAAGCTGTCAGGTTTCTGTTATTTATTTATTTATTTGGTTTGTAGTTTAAATGCGATTTGCACTCATGTCTAAGAATAATTCAGTATATTTTATTAGATCTAGCTTTTGCTGTGTTTTAGTAATGCAAATACATTAAACACAGGTTTGCCCTCATTTCCTTTATAGACTTCTCTTTTCAATTGCTTATAACTCAAGTGAACCGAAATGGAAGAATTCTTGGCTCAGACTTCAAGTATTGTACAAATAGGTTTCTGACTAGACAGGGACTTCATCTTGTGGTCTCTGCCACTGTGCTCTCTCAGTCACTTGTGCATTTACTTTTACTGAAAATAGAATGTTTTAATGATAGATGTACACACATAAAATTTCTAGAAATCTCCTTGGACATGTAAAACTCTACAGACTAAAATGCAAGCAGTGCCAAGAACTAAGCCTATAGATGTAGGTACACTTGGATAAAAGTCTTATAAAAATGGCATGAAGGAAAAGTGAAATTTCCAGAAGAAAGTAATAATTTTGCATGTTTTTCTCTAGCAATTTTAAGGTAGGCATGGAACTTTTGTCTTATTTTCAGGATGTGCTAAGAACTAACTATCTGAAAATCAGCTATTGAAAACTAAGAACACTGTATTCACTATATTACTTTTTCTTTCTTTAAACAATCCTAGCTGCAATTTTTAATAGCCAAATTCTGTTGTTGCTTTGGCATTAGAAATGTTAGACTTGGATAAGGAAGGCATAAATTAGCATTATCTTGTATCTTCATAAATGGAATGATTTGCTAAATTTTTACTAAAGAGTGAGTGTGGGCATGGTCCAAAATTTATTACCTTAATGGAGTGGCAAGAATATCACCATTGTGTCAGGACTTTTCTTCATAGAGCTAAAAAACTGAATAGGCAAGAAGTGAGAAAAGTTATGATTTGTCACTATTTAACAGGTCCCTAGGAATAGTGAGAATAGATTTGACCAATGAACCACGTAAAGCTGCCTGAAGACTGATGTATTTATTCTGTCTTGAGCCAGATCCTGGAAGTTATAGCACTATTCATAACCCTACCCATAAGACCTGGGAGGGAAACTTAAGTTGCTTTGATATAACTTGGTTCTTTATGGACAATTATTTATTTCCTAATTATATTTTAGATCCTTAAAATAGTGTGAATATTCATCCCTGTATTTATTCTTTTTTGTTTCTAAAACTGAACAGCCTAAACCACCTGCACCATAGTTAGGAATTTATATTTTCTGGCTCCTCCTTTTCTCTTGCTATAAAAAAAGGGAAGGATGTTTTCCTTTTCCATCTGATCGTACCAGTTCCACTTCATTTGATGAATGAAGCTGGATAGTAGACCAATGTATGGAACAGGCATCAATATTAAACATAAATATTGCAAATAAGAAGAAATAATAGATATAGAGGTAAAGAGAGCTTCTTCATTAATGAAAAATAACTTCTATGAGCTGCTAGAAGGAGGTACAGAATTAGGAAAAACATTAAGCCCAGGAAGAATGGCAGGGTAGGGGAAAGTTGTTTTTAAGACTCAGTTTTGCTTCCTAATACTGTACTTTGATTTAACCAATAATAAATTCAATTAATTTCCCTATATCAAGCCTGGATTTTTTAGTCTGTGATGGTAATCAGCATGTGATGTCTCCCTGTCAGCCCATGAGCTTTTCCCTGTATATTCTCTCCCCTGTCCAGTTGAAGAGGGGAGTGATAGAATGACTTTAGTGGTCACCTGGAGTCCAGCCAAGGTCAAACCACCACAAGAGACTTGGAGCTATGAGTAATTTATGTATCAGTGAGTGTTTCTCCCAAATGACAATGAGTAATAAAAGGAAAAAAAAAAACAGCTCATGAAGCATTTTAATAAATACCAGGGAAAATTAAGGATTAGGGAAAAAAAAACAAATTTTGATGCACAAAATGCAAAAATGCACAAATTACGGTCAAACAAGATGCAGAGGAATTTTATGGATATCTTCTGCTTTCAAAATGATAGTAGCCAGTAGATGAGAAAACAAAGAAGAAAGGTGAGCAAAATGTGCTACTGAGGCTCTTCTTTCCACATCCACCTCCTCCCCTTTTTCCATGAACACCTTTTGCAACCAAGAACAGGAAACATACCAACAAAAAGGTGAAACGTGGAGAGGTCAGGGTTTTCATTTGGTGAAGTGGCATATATGAAGTCTTCCATACAACTATCTGTTATAAACAAACCCAAGTATCATAGTCTCATAGGGCTAAAAGGTGTGTGATAAAGCTGGCTTTAGACAAAAGAATGCTTATAGAAGCATTCTAGAAGAATGCAAATATTCCAGCCATGATGAAGTACCTGAAAATGCAAAGACTGTACTTCCACATTGACTGAGTCCAGCATATCTGCCTCTATGCATCTGTGACTTGCACTTTTATTTGAATCTCTCCAAGCAGGGATACATGGGCATACAGAAAACATATTCTGTTGATGTGTGAGTGCAATCAAATAATTTTGTTCTGTGATGTTAAAACTAAATTAAACATCGGCAGTGAAGCAGTATACACGTAATCCATGATGATTTTACCTTCCTGAGATAGAATGTTTCCTCTTGAGACATTTGCAAGCTGTGTAATATTCCTATAGGTTATATTTCTGAAGTGCTCAGTATCAAACTTGCCCCAAAGTTATAGCACATATGGAGATATAACTCAGTCAGTATCTGTAGAAAACAACAATACTTTCCACAGATAGCTGAACCATTTGGCATTCTTTTCTAAGAAATACTTCTGAAGATGTTTTTTCAGCTTTGTGCTTTAAATAAAATAAACAGAACAATAAAAAATAAAAATACAGAAAAAGACCTACTTGCCAGAGTTCAAATACAGAATTTGTAAGAAGGCAGAAATATTATGTAGGAGAGGATAATTGGAGCCACAGATTAAGGGATTTTTATACTTTCAGGCCTTTCTCAGACATCAATCAGAATTTTAGCAGGTTTCTGACAGTTCCATCCTCATCTTGCTATCAGATCTACTTCCTCTTCTTTATCTACAGTTTCTTTCTCTTGAGCTGAAGTTCTCACTTCCATTTTGGTGCTTAAAAATTCAGTGTGTTACTTTTATTTACCTTCTGTCCCACAGGAAGTAATTCCTCTTATTTATTTATTTATTTATTTATTTAACTTATTTTCAACCTATGTCTTTGTCCTTTTCTGTTTTCTTTATGAATTGCCTCTGCTTGAGTCATCACCTTCTCCTTTTACTTTCTAACATTTATCTTTCACTGAGATGGAACTATTATGTACAGATAGCATACCCAGCACAAGAAACACTTCTGGAAAATGTTCAGTTAAAAAGGAGTTCTTAATTTGCCTAGGTGTCATGTCTTAACCCTTAGTAGGTAACTAAACCCCACACAGCCTCTCACTCACTCCCCCTGCAGCGGTACAGGGGAGAGAATCAGAAGGGTAAAAGTTGGAAAGTTTATGTCTGAGATATAGACAGTTTAATAGGGAAAGCAAAAGCCATACACAAGCAAAGCAAAACAAACAATTAATTCACCACTTCCCATCATCAGGCAGGTGCTCGGCCATCTCCAGGGATGCAGGGATCTGTCACACCTAACAGTGACTTGGGAAGATAAAAGCCAAAACTCTGAATGCTATCCCCTCATCCTCAGACTTGTTCCTTCTTTCCCCAGCTTTTATTGCTGAGATAACATCACATGATATGGGATATCCCTTTGGTCCATTGGGATCAACTGTCCTGGCTGTGTCCCCTCCCAATTCCTTGTGCATCCCCAGCTTCTCTGCTGGTGGGTTGGTGTGAGGAGCAGAAAAGGTCTTGAGTCTGGCTAAACACTGCTCAGCAATAACTAAAACATCTCTTTCTTATCAACCCTGTTTTGGTCACAAATCCAAACATTGCATCATATCAGCTACTGTGAAGAAAACTCACTCTATACCAGACAAAACGAGTACATTGGCAGTATGGCCTATTCCCACATATACCTGCCTTACATTCCACTGATTTAACTGAGATGGTTTCTGCAAGCATACCAGAGAATAGTCTGTGTCAAGCATGACTGGAAACATTGTAAGACACTTGGCATATTAATAATGATATCCTAAACTATTTATTGAAGCATGAGGAAGTTATGTGCTCCTTGTGCCTGTGCTTCTAGATTTGATGTCTGGATAACAACAAATATAACCTTGAAATGATTCTCAGGGTGAAAGTACAGACATACTCAATGATGACATGTTTTCTCTAGCTGTAACCAGTAAATATTGATGACATGTGTGTGAGAAACCCAATCGGGACAACCTGATTTCAAGATATGCAGCCAATTAATTGAACAATCTGTAGTCAGCTCTCTTTATGGAAGCAAAACATTCCCACTCATTTATTCTATCCCCATCTCAGAGCCCTTTTTGCTGTACAGACTGCCATTAGTGTTTTCTTCCTTTCAAAAAATTAAATCTTTAATTAGAAGAAAAAGTGAACCATATACTGTGGTTTGCATCAGCCTTCAATATTAATAAGTCATTTAATAGTCATAAATAAAAGATGAAAATAAAAGCTTTTGGATTAAAAAAATCTATTGAAACTATTGCACTTTAAAAACATGAAATTTCCTCAAGTTTTAGCCTTGATAGGTTTTCAAGGTACTTTCAGTTTTCTAACCAGCATGAAACAGTACTCCCAGGATCACTCAGGTTTATTTAAATTTCAGTGACCAAAATTTGACAGCCAGAGCCTTAGCTGCTTTTAAACAACTCAGTTGCACTGAAGCTGATATTTCACTGTATTTACTGATGCTAAAGATAGATCCTTTTCAGACAGATGTTTCATTATCCTTACGGACTCATATAGACAACGCAAGTTTAAACTGAAGTTAAATTGGGTACCGTATATCTTAAGCGAAGAAAATAAAATGTTTACCGCACAGTACACTGTAATTGCCCTTAATTTGGGACTAAAGTGTCTGGCAGATTGTATAAACTAGTGTCCTTGGAAAAGCTGCTGACTCCTGAGTGTCAGTCTGGAAGCTGAGCTGTAACAGTCAGGAGATTTTAGTGTGTCTCTTGGATTTGCTTCTTTACTCTCAGGAAAGTGCACGTCTGAGGACACCTCTCAAAGATGTTTATGTTATGTTATGTTATGTTTATGTTATGCTATGTTGTGTTAAGTTTTGTTATGGTTATGTTATGTTGTTATGTTATGTCATAACCCTTGGCACCTGTTAGGAACACAGATAACTCCTGTTATCCTCTGATCTTTCTGTGTCGGTCTAGCCATGTGAAAAAAAACAGATTAGAAATTAAAACTCGAATTATTGCAATATTACTCACCTCTGTGCTTAATCAAAAGATGAAATAAATGACTAATGTTTTTGTATTTGACCACATATGGAGAAAGATATCAAATACAATCTGTTTGTCTTTCTGTCTTCTTTCACTGTCATCACTGTGACATGAATGCCAAATGTTGTGTCAATGTGCTTCACTTCAGTAAACACAGTCTTCAGTGTTTAAAATTTTAATACCTTGTGCAGGTGTCAGTATTTTACAGGTGACTGCTGCTGTGTTATCATTACTGAAGTCAATCAGGATTGTTTTCCCACTCTGATAATTCCGTTCTTAATGAGTTCATGGTCAGCAAAAACAAACAGCTGAGATGGAGCATGAGAGAGAAAATGACACTTAGGACTATTGAGCCTTCCAGTTACAACATCTCATGGCTGAAACTTTAAATTAGCAAAATTAATACTGAGTGCAGTTTGAACAGAAGCAGAGCAGTGCATTATGATACTCACTATGGGGTGAATTTTGAAAGCATGCCAGACCTATTCCAGCTTGGGCAAGCAGTGAGCAAAATGGTACATCATTTACCCTGCCCACAAAATCCCCAGAAAATAGCAGTTTTCAATTGCCTGCAAATGGTTTTGCATCAAGCCCAGAGTGCACCATACAAAGACAATATAGATAGTGTTGTACATTTATTATACTAGAGCTGAAGGACTACTTGCACGACTTATTATGTGAATTAAAGCCAAATAATAAAAGAAAGTATCTGAACAAATTTTTCATTATTCAGACAATATAGAAATTCTTCAACCATTTATTACCATTTGTGCATATCTATGGCATACTGACATGTTTAGAAAAGTTGCAGAGACTAGTAGGTATAGAACGAAAAAAATCTATGCTTTTGCTGTTTACAGCTCTTGAATATAAAGAGTGTTTTGAAAGCTATTCAATAGTGCTTTTTTTTTGTGGTAAGTTGAGTGCCTAAATATCGATTTTAAGGGAAGAAAAAGAAAATATTTTCCATTTGTGGACACTGAAAATGGAAGGGACTAGAAGTATCAGCTGAATGTTGACATGTTCATGGGGCCCAATGGGATTCATCCCAGAGTTCTGAAGGAGCTAGCAAATATTATGTCAGGACCCCTCTCAATCATCTGCCAAAGGTCTTGGGAGTCTGGGGAGACTCCTGTTGACTGGAAGCTGGCCAATGTCATTCTAGTCTACAATAAGAGTGTGACAGAAGACAGAGGGAACTATGGAATTTTTAATTTAACCTGAGTTCCTGGAAAAAAATTTGGAGAAGTTTATGCATTCGTAAAGGGAAAGTCCTGAGTAACTAATTTGATATCCTTCTGTTTTAGGGTCACCCACCTGGTAGATGATGGGAAACAGGTGGATGTAGTGTTTTCTGCATGTTAGTAAGGTTTTTCATACTGTCCCTTACTGTATCACTCTGGACAAGTTGCCCAACTGTGAGAGGAGTGGGTTCATGGTAGACTGAGTGAAGAGCTAGATGAAGGACAGGGCTGAAAGGGCTGTAGTGAATGCAGCTACGTCGGACTGGTGACTGGTCACCAGTGGTGTTCCTCAGGATTCAGTTCCAAGGCCAGTCCTGTTCAATCTATTTATCAAAAATCTGGATGCAGGAATTGATTGTACCATTAGCAAGTTTTCTAATGATCCCAGCTGGAAGGTGCCTATGACTCTGTTGGGGGAAGAAGGCCTTGCAGAGGGATCTAGATAGACTGGAGCATTAGGCAATGACTGATAGAATGAAATTTAACAAGTTCAAATGCTAGATTCTGCACCTAGGATGGAGTAGTGCTGGGCACAAGTATAAAAGAGGTAGAGAGCAACCCTGCAGAAAGTGATCTGGGGATGCTGGTCAGCAGCATCTCAGTGTGAGTCAGCAATGTGCCCTGGCTGTCCAGAGAGCAAACATTGTCCTGGGGTGCATCAAAGACATTATGACCAGCTGATCAAACGAGGGGATTATCAGTGTTGCTGCAGCCTTAGCTTGAGTACTGTGTGCAGTTCTGGGCTCCACAGTACAAAAAGGATGTTATAGTCCTTGAATGCATCCAGAAGAGAGCAACAAAGCTGGTCAAAGGGCTGGAAGGAACGTCCTGTGAGGAGCAGCTGAAGTCTTTGGTCTTGTATAGTATGGAGTGAAGGAGGCTGAGGGGTATCTCATTGCTCTCTACAGCTTCCTGAGGAGGGAAAGGGCAAAGGGAGCTGCTGAGCTCTCCTCCCTGGTATCCAGTGATTGAACATATGGAAATGGTTTAAAGTTGTGCCAGGAGAAGTTTATACTAGACATTAGGAGGCATTATTTTACCAGCAGGGTGGTCAAACACTGGAACAGGTTTTCTAGAGAGATGGTCAATGCACTTAACAGCATGCTTTAATTTTTGATCAGCCCTGAAGTGGTCATGCAGTTGGACTTGTTGATCATAGTAGATACCTTCCAACTGAAACTATTCTATTCTATTCGTTTCTATTCGTTTCTATTCGTTTCTATTCGTTTCTTTTCTATTCTATTTCATGTGTCAGGTGAGGACCAGCTCTATAATTAGTACCTAACACAGTCGGGCTGGAAACCCTAGGCTTTAATACAAATAAATATATCATGGTCATATGCTTTCTCCTCTGTATGAAGATGAAGGAAATATGAGTCTAAACTCTGTCTGCTTCAAAGTAGAATTTCATAACCTTAAAAAATTTCATTCAGCTCTTTGCATTTTTCATTAACTAATATACATAATGAGTGATTCCAATTGCTGCCTTACAGTGATGTTATAATGGTTAATTTATTAAAGATTTAAAATGCCACTTCCTCTCTACATACATACATGCAATATCTATAATTTATACATGAGAATATAAGGGCCTACATGAGTGACATAGGATGATCATATGCCTTGATGAAGACTATGACAAAAGTGAAAGTGAAATACTATATTCCATTTCTGAGAAACAATTCTGTGGTCATTAAAAACATTTTAACTTTAATGAGACAATGAATAAGTTTTAATACTTTGAAAGTGCTTTAATGTACTTCGGAGATCTAAAAAATCTTGTCAGTGAATCCCAGTCAAAACTTAAAAAGTAATCTTTATTGAACTATTAGGCTTGAAAATATTCAACATAAAATAACATGCCTGAAAATAACAGAGGTTACTGTGGTGTGTTTTATTTCTGTGGATTATGGCCTTACAATACTGAGTACTTTATTTATGCATGATATACTAGGCTAATTAATTTAGTGGGGCATATTTGAAAAAGATCCATAGTAAGTGAATAATATGTGTTCAGGATAGATGGATGCAGAGGTCATAGTAGAGTATAAAATTTTCATTAAGATTCATTTTGAGATGATTATATTCCTTGCAAATTGAAAGCCACAACTGAGTTCAATCTTTTTCAAAATCTGTGAACTAAACACTTCACCACGTAAAAATTCTCTGTATTATTTTTGGGTTTTATTTTCTAGAATATGTTTCTAGAATTCTTTTCAAACTGTATCAAACACTTTTATTTGGACTCTTGAACACAGATCCTTTGAACCAGATAGCTTCACTATAGTAAGTCCAGGTTGGCTGGCCTTGGAGACAGTAAATAATTAAATATCAAAGTCTGAGAAAGGACTAGAAAAAAAACTCTCTTGACAGTAAAACATGCATACTAGTGTGTTCTGTCCACCCACCTTTTATCCTACTCTTCATTTACTGATATAATTATTCTGAGACACCAGACTATATATTAAATGTTTTCTTTTTGGAGGTCCAGGAATCAACACTGACCATGCTGCACTGCAGAGCTTGGGTCTGAAAAAAAGGGAAATAATTTTTGTGGCTGCTGTCTTTAAAAAGTGTAGAACATCAGTGAAATTTGCACACAGGAAATTCTGTTTGAGTAGCTTAAGAAAGAAGTTTTTATTTAGTGGAATGCAACACGGATATTCAAACAGAAGAGAGAAGTTTACTTCATTTTGTGATCCCAGTTGCTCTTACCTAGACAAGATAAATAAGGAACACTATAAGTTACCTTATGTGCTATGAAGTCTGTCCCTTTTCCTTCTGCTATTGAAAAAATTTCAAATATGATATCAAACCCTTGCACTGTTCCAGAGAAGCAGTAATATGGAAGATATGGAGCTAGTTTTCCCAGCTGGTTTTGTGTTTCATAAGTAGAAATGATTTGACAAAAAATCTTATTAAATTATGTTTCAAACATGGATGCTGTGCATAGGAGTTAACAGGATGTGCTTGTGGGTTCTAAATCCCTGATCATTTGTAGATGTCAGACAACCTAAGAGTTAAGGAATTGACAAAGGGGAAAAAATCTTCTAGGGACTCAAAATACGCTATTGAAATTAGATAAGTTCATGACTTAATTCAGTGTGTGCTTAAGTGCTGGTGTGTAATAATGGATCAGTCATGTAGGTTTATATTTATTTTCTCCTTTTGTCATGTGTGGTTTTGTTCATGAAAGTCTATTTTAAAGTCACAAAAGAAAATATGAAAAGGACCAACAGCAGTAGACAAAAAAGTGGCTACTTAGATATTAAAAACACTTAGATATTAAAATAAATAGGAATTGGGAGGATTTCTAGGCACCAGAATAAAGTACAAAGTGAGTGACAGACCCCTTTTTCTGCTAAAATTCAACCCTGTAACTCTCATATTGTTGTGTTTTAGCCAGAAACACATTAGGAAGCATAGTGACTGGGCTCAAAATGGAATATATTTATTTGATAGATTAAAAAGTTTATGGATCTTAGGAGCCTTTCAGTTTATGTAATATTCTGAATCTTAAAATGTTTAATCTCTAGCGTGAGTCAGAGGCCAGCACACGATCACTTCAGTGTCTACAAATACAGGTACAGTTTGCACATCTATTGAGATACAGGGCACTGAATCTGTTCTTTATTTGAGGACATAAATGTTAAGCAAATATGAATTGAAATTTACTTTCTGCAATGGGTGAAAATAAATAATGTATAATAATAATTGCAATTTCAGGGCATCTAGACCAAGTTTGTAACAATATCTATCATGACAATAACTATGTCCATAGTTGTAAAGACATTGGCTAGTGTAAAAATTCTTGTCATATGGACAGTTTTGCCATAAATTCCACTTAGCAGTGTAAATGCATATGTACCACATTGAAAGCATACCTACACTGCATTTATGGAAATAAAATGGACTGCACAAAGGAAACTGTATGTTTTAAGCTGAGACAGGGGAGTTTCAGATGAGATGTTAGGAAAAAAATTTTCATTGTTAGGGTGATCAGGCACTGGAATAGATTGCCCAGGGTGGTGGTGGAGGCACCTCCTGGTGTCACCAGGGTGGTATCCCTTGAAAGGGTTTAGTAGGTGTCTGGACCTGATGCTGGAAGATATGGTGTAGGTTTAAGGGTTGCAACAGAGTGGCAGACTAATGGTTGGACTCCATGATCTTAGAGGTCTTACATCAATAGAAAAATCTAAGCACATGACCTGCCTAATGACTTCCTAGTGAATCCCTGTGTCTTGTTTGATGATGAATAAGGTCTGAGGCTTGAGAAGTATTCTACCTGAAATGTGAGTGAATTATAAAGAATGTGATCTAACACCATTTAGGCAGATGAAAGACATTGGAGTCTTCAAAAAATTAGAAAAGTTAATATGGACAGCTACCAAAGTGCAGGTGGAAAGGTGGCAATTATGCCTTAGTGGTTGAGAGTTGGGTTTCTATTGGACAGCCTCTTGATGGGCCTACAGAAAAATTTACTAAATTCTAGAAACTGTCACAGCATCTGTGGGGAGGCATTGGCTCCCCACAAAGGAAGAGCTGTGAGAAAGGAACAGCACTTTGGGGAAAAGATTGAGCTCTATAACTTTTCTTCAGGATGTTGCTGAACTGAGGAAATGCACATAGAGTTGAGCCTTATTCTTATCGCAGACTCATGGTCCTGCATATAACACTGCGCAGACACAAGTAGCAATCTCCTAATCTGCAGCAAACTGCTGGAGCAGGAAAATGGCCAGTTTCTTCTCTATCTCTTGGATCTGGAAAATGGCCAGTTTCTTCTCTATCTCTCCGTTCTTATAACAAAGAGGGAAGAACATGCTGAAGAGGAAAATATGGCAGGAAGGAAGTCCAGGGAGCAAAATGATCATTATTGCCAATATTTCCAAATTCCACGTGCCAATTTGGGGATTTTTTACAAAATGCACTGTGCTTTTAGTGCATTTATTTCACTTTCACTTTTCCTTTTTTTTTATATATTTTTGCTTTAATTAGAACTATGGGTTTATCTTTGCTTTGTTTGCAAATCATTGTGATTTCTACATGGGCATTCTGTTTAGCCACTTTTCTAAAATTGCTCATTTTATTGAACTTTTCTGTATCCTATAGGTCTTACTAAAATATTTAGTTGAAATACAATACTAAATGAAGCACTTCGCAGATCCTACTGAACTGATGCCCAATTAGTCAAAAGTAGTTAGCATAAAGAGACACAATTAAGATCATTACCCATATCAGCAGACAAATCAATATGGTACCTATATAATCAGTTAATTCCTCTCAATCCATAAAATTAATCAGGGACAAAATGGCACTTACTTCACTCAAGAGATGCAGTGAATGTTTAGAGCAATTGCTCTTCAAGACTGGCATGTGTGACACAGAATTAAAATTACTTGGCATGCCTTTTTCCTTCATCTCTTCATTGGTAAGCTCTCTGCTTGTGGATTGAGCTCACCAGTATCCATTTTTCTCTATAGTCTTCTCTAGCTTTATAAACAGGTAATAGGAATGATGCTTTTCAAACATCAGCTTTCAAGAAAATTTAAAAGCAAGATTTTTGTCATCTGTTTTCCAGACACTCATTTTCAGTCAATACAAGCAAAATGAAGGTTTTATATCTCTCTAAACTGTAGAAAAAGTTGTTTTCACATATATCAGGAATAATGTCTACTGCCAAGAAAACTCTGGGGAAGTGGTGTTTTCAGTTCTGCCTTTTCAGTGTTTCATGTTATACTTACATGCCCCTGCTCCTGAATTCAGAGAAATTAAAAGGAAACAAAGTCATATAACTTTTTGTTTCCTCTGATTCATCCAGAAGAATATATTTTGTCTACAAACTATAGGTATAAATCAGAGTTCAGGGTGAAAATATTGGGTTTTGGTTGAAACAGGAAGCCTGAAGAGGTGCTAATTGCAATGGCCAACATCTTAACCAGTATAACAGGGACTGAAGATCTGATCCATGTAACATTCATGTAATGCATAGAGTAGTGCCATGTGAACAGAGGAACTGAGCTTTGCTATTCCTACCTATTGAGGGCTGGTACAGTGGGAAGCTAGAAAGAAGTTTACACAAATGAAGTTCACAGTTTTCCTATGATAAAGGGCATCTGCATTTTTTTTCTTGTGCCACTCTCTACTCCTTACTGATACTGAAGAAACTGAAACTGTGGCACATATGCTGAAAACTCATCCTTCCTGGGCAGTCAACTCACAGGAAACTGTGGCCAGAGGGCAATATCTATGGCAGGGGAGATCACTGAGAGGTCTTCCAGCAACATTACTAGAGAGTAATTCCAAAGGCAACCTAGAATCAATGCGTACAGTTGGGCTGCACCGAAGTGACTACAAATTCCAAAGGCAACCTAGAAGCAATGCATACAGTTGGGCTGCACCGAAGTGACTACTGGAAAGAGCAAAGGCATCATTTCCCTCTGATTCCTTGGAGTCACCATGAGACAAGTGATTACCGACAAGTATGTTTAGAATTAAGAGCCCTTTAGCACAGAAGTTCCCAGCAGCAATCACCTTCCTCTTCTCCTGTTTTCTGTGCCATCATAGCACAAATGTGGCTGGCTGACTAGCTCTCAATCATTGCCTGGCCACAGGGAGCATAGAAAATGGGTAAAACAAGATGAAACATTGCCTTCAGTGAAATCTTTATTTTAAGGAGGCCAATCATAATATTAGTCTGCATTCTGGGCTCTTGATTTATTGTCCTGAACATATGCACGTGTTAACTTAAACAACTGTTAAACAACAAAATATATGTGTAATATTGAGGTCTTACAATAGTTGTATCTGCTATTCTCATCATTGGTTGTGATATGATAAGAGAAGGCATTCAGAAACACCCAGGTAATTTGGGAACATATACTCTTTTATCTTTTTGTTCTTTTGCCCAATTCTCATCTAATTATTTTGTTAAAAATACTGTTGTTATGCTACAAGCAAAAATGGGATAGAAATAATTTATAAAAAAGACCCAAATAAAATTCAAAATATAAACTAATATTTAAAAAATTAGGTGACAAGTTTTTAAAAGTCTTTGATAAAGAGTCTGAATAGCTACTGCTTTGCAGGAGTCAATGTAGATACTTATGGATGCTAAGGAATTATCTTAGGAATTACCTTTCATTTACTGAGAGAATGGATTAAAATTGCAAATGCTGCTGTGTCAAATAGCCTCTTTAATAATTTATCTTCCTTGCTTCACAGTGAAAAAATAGGCATTTTCTGAGAGGATAAAGGGTGATAAAAAAGTTTTATTATACAAAGTGGTCAGTATAGAGGAAGTCAGTAGCTCTGAGAAAATAGACAGGTGTTTCATTATTTATCTACACCTAGTTTTTGACAATGCAAAATCATATGCTTTCATCTCTGTTGTTCATCATTTCCTGAAGGATAGACATATGGCCTTTAAATCTCCAGACTCTGTGAGAAAGGACAATTTAGATTAAACTATTAAGGAAATTAACAAGTTTATATTTGCCATATTTCTAACAGGAGAAATTGCTCAAAGTGGCTTCTGCATTTTTTTCTTTAATTTTTGAATCTTACTAAAATGTATTTATCCCACCAAATTAAATTAATAAGTTTTTCTTGGATTTTGTTCTCTACCTTGTGGGCTGGAATAATAGCACATACATATAAAGAACTTGTCTATCTCTGCATTGGCAGTGGGTAGCTTTTTTAGCAAAACTCTTCTTTGGAACAAGTAGATATCCACATCAGTGGCCTCAGAGCAAAAGTAACTATTAACCACATAGCTAACATGCTATGTAATAGCAGTGGTGTCTGTCAATTGGGACATTTTGGAAAGTTCTAGGCTACTTCATCCCTCCTGCATACTAAGCATATATTTATGAGGACTTTGGGCAAAGAGAGTAGTGCTTTTTAAATTCATACCCTACCTTTCTTCATGGTGATTTTCCCTGCATATTTCTGTATGCAGAGCCAAATCTTAGTTCTTTCCTATGTAGTCTCATAGCAGACTTGTGTCATCTCCAAGTTAATTTAAGTGACTGATATTAAAGACAGTTATTTTGATGGAAGGGAAGTGTAATTTGAATCTAGGGTAGAAATGTTATTAATGAGAATTAAATTGCTGCCTCAAAAGCACTTGTCATGTATATTTTTTGTAAATATTGCCTCCACTCAACCAGTGAATTTAAGGTCTTGAAGAAGATGATATTGGAGGGAACATAGGGTGGACACAGGAATATGAGAGAGAAAGAAGCGAAAACAGATCCTGAATGAATTAAAAATAGGGATGCTATCCTAGACAGGTTTTGAATATCCCTACAGACCTCTGCTTCTTCATCTCACTTGTCTTGAGCTCATGTAATTTATTGGTTGCTTAAGCATTGTTTGGAAACAAATCACTGCCTAAGAACAAACCCCAGACACCAATCTGTCTGGGATTTGCTTTGTGGAGTGTGTTGATGTGTGTGTACATGCACACATACACATATATAATGATCTACAGATTCTTAGCTTAACGTTTGGTATGGTTTTAGCATTTCCTTATATAACAGTAAGAGTATAGGAACATGAAGTGAAGATTTTCAGAGAAAATCACCACAAATTCTCACTGACTTTCAATGGAAGCTGTCTGTCTTACTCTTTTCTATGACTAAAAAGCTTTCTACACTGTATACAGCTGCGTAATGTATTCACTGTGCTCCCCATATCGTCTACTTGGGGTATTAAAATTCCAAGACACTGCAGTATCGCAATAAGAAAGATGGTGGTTCCATGGTTGTTCCTTTTAATGTATCAAAATATTTGTAAGTCTGATGCAATATGTATGTGCAACTCTCCTGGGTAGAAGGCCACTATGTACTGCAGATTTTTTCCCCATGGGTAGTATAATGATTGATTTTTCACTACCTTGTCTTACACTTTGCCCTCAGAGGCTCCTAAAGGCTTCTGACTGTTCCATGTGCATCTTTATCTGAAATTCCATCTGGAATGCAAAGTACCCACATTGCTCTTTTGAGTTGTGAATGCACTGTGTGATGAGAAAAGACCCACCACACCGCAAACTTTTGAAGGGAAGATCAGTTCTTCATTAAATTTGTTCCCAACATGAAGAACAACGGGATGTCAATCCCCTGCTGTAGTCTCCAGGCACTATCACAAAATTGAAAATGCTTTAATAAAAGAAAACTTACTGAGACAAGGTGAAATTTACTGACCGGCAACATGATAGTTGTAGATTACATGATCTAACAGATCTTTTCTGCTTATTCTTTAAAAATAAATGAATAAGAAAAGTTCTGTTCTTTAAAAACGTAACTGTTTTAACCATATCTGTATCAAGTAGTCATCATAAGCAAATTAATGATCGATTCATAATCCCCAAGAGTTTTGTCCTTTTTTGTTCGCTATTATATTTTAAAATGACAGTATTTTGTGTTATTAAATTGGCACTATACTGTAATAGGCACATTAGCACTTCTATTATACAATCATAAAATATCCTGTTTCTTATCACTGGAAAAATTGACTACTTAGGCATTGAGGGATGAGTTCTCCTAGTTTGTGCTATAGTCTTAAAATAGTTTGAAGAGTTTTATTTCCACTAGATGGAGCATTCTTATCACAGCAGAAGTTTTTTAAGTTAAAAAAAGTCTTTTGAAGTCAAGGAAGAGAACAGAAGAGATTGAGTTAGAGAATTTGGATCCAGATCTAGATCAGTTTTTGTGAAGTATGTGATGGGTAAAGTATGCAAACTCCTGTATTCCAGCTTGATTGGTCTGCCTCCTTATCTTGTGACTTGTGACTTCTGTCTCCCTAGTCCATCATTATCCTTTCAGGCTTTGACTGAAAAGTGAATATTTTAAGGTGAAAGACTGGGGTTCTTATCCTCTTAAGCATTTCTAGGGGGAAAAAAATCAAGATGTCTGCTATGGTGCAGATTTCTGTGTCTAAAGAATGGAATGGCATGAAATTAAATTACTCTGGTTTGGGAGACTATATTTAATGATTAGTTTGGTAAAAATGTAATGAATTTTTACCAAATTCACTGCTATGAGGCATCTTTTTTTGAAACTGGGGAAATTGAAACTGAAATTGAAACTGGGAAAAGAATAAGAGTAGTTTAGAGAAGAGCAATCTGGCTGAGGCTTCTCAGTTAGTCCAAGCTGTGGGTATCCAGAGCCTTTATGGTTCATTATCAACTTTAACTGCACTCAGAAGCACAAAAGTGCTAAGAAAATTGTGACAAATATGCGACAAAACACTGATGCTCTATTCAATTACAGCAAGAATTGTGTATGAATATCTATGGCTATCACTGTCCTCTTGTTTTCAACACTAGTCTTATCTGAAATCCCATGAATATGCGTGGTTAAGCAGCTGTTTCTGCTGTCCCTGTGCTAAAGCTTAGTATTCCTTAGAAAGTCTTATTTAGGCCTGTAATTTTACCTGCATTTTCTTAATTTGTTGCTTATTTTCTTAATTTTTAGCCAAGTATACAAAAGGTAAACCACTTTGCAGACATGTATAACTCTTGAGATGCATTGAACCTAACAATTTGTCCCACAGGAAGGTACAAAAGTGTCTGCATTGTGGTAGCTGGGACAATATAGAATTTAAAAGGGATGGCCTTGGCCACACAGGCACTTTCAGCTTCCATTACTTTCAATCAGAAATGGGACCTGCAGCAGAAGAGCAGTCAAGAGCAGCTGTTTTGTGATGTGTTTGTGTGTAAGCTATTCTGCTTGCCACAGATGTTGACAGGTAGGCTGTTACAGCTGAAGAAGGCTGTGTCTGCTCAGTAAACTAGACAACAAGTTTCTGCTTGCTAATACTAGACATATGTATGCATGCATCTGCACTGCATGTAAAAAACCTGTGGGCAAATATATGCAAATTAGCTTAAAGTTAGTTAGTTCAGTGTGCTGGTTTGAGCTGAAGTAGAGTTAACTTTCTTCATAGAGGCTAGTATGAGGCTATGTTTGGGTTTTGTGCAGAACACAGAGTTGATAATGCAGAGATGTTTTTGTTATTGCTGAGCTGAGCTTACACAGAGTCAAGGCCTTTGCTGCTTTCCATACTGCCACACTGGCATGGAAGTGTGGGATGCATGGGAGATTGGGAGGAGACACAGCTGGGACAGGTGACCCAAACTGACCAAAGGGATATTCCACACCATATGACATCATGCTCAGTATATAAGGTGGGAGGAAGAAGGAGGAAGGGGGGACATCTGGAGTGATGGTGTTTGTCTTCCCAAGGAACCGTTACGCGTGATGGGCCCTGCTCTCCTGGAGATGGCTAAACACCTCCTGTCTTTGGGAAGCAGTGAATTAATTCCTTGTTTTGCTATGCTTGTGTGTGCAGCTTTGCTTTCTCTATTAAACTGTCTTTATCTCAACCTATGAGTTTTTGTAGCTTTTACCCTTCTGATTCGCTCCCCCATCCCGTTGGTGGGGGAGTGTGTGAGAGGCTGCGTGGTTCTTGGCTGCTGCCTGGGGTTAAACCACGACATTCAGGTATTAATGGCAGAATAGACCTCAGCCTTGGCTATCTGTCCCAGAATGAATGCAGTGTCACTGAGCTGTGTCTGAAGGCCTGAGCTGATAGAGCATTGAAGGCTCTCCTCCTTTACCCTAGGGCTTTCTGACTCCAATGAAGGCATAATGTATTATGATGTCCATTTGAAAATACTTTGCCATGTTGGTAATATTCTAGATGTTTTATGTAGATTCCAGTGTCAAAACTGAGTATCCTTTTGAAACTGGCTGTGTATGGATCTTCTTTCAGTGAAAGTAGAGTAATGAAATAGTAAAGTGAACATTAACAGACTAAGGTGTAATAATTTCAAAACTCAAGTAATACAATTTATGAATTACATTTCTCCTGCACATTCTTGTGTCAATGAAAATACTTCAAATATATCTTGCAACAGGCAACTTACACCTGCATAATGACTCTATGCATAACATGGGTCCATTCTGAGGGGTGACTGACTAGATTGTCAGAACTTTAAATATAACTTCTTTAAATACAGTTATGTTTGGTTAGCAAAGAGTTGACAAAATGATAGATACTACAATAAAAGTCTTTTTTGAGCTCCATGCATCTTCCTGGGATATTAATTTCTGCATTTTACCTGACAGCCTAGCATAATAGGGGGCTATTGAAAGGAGAGAAAAATTTTCAGATGGTTTCTTCAGTTATGGTTTTGTAACTCCCCTAAATTGTCTTAAATTGCAGGAAAATGTCTATTAGATATCATGCAAGTAGTAACTGAAAAATAAACCCAAATGAGATATAGATTGAATGTTAATGTTTTGCCAGATGAGAGAAGCCCAAATTGAAGAAGTTTTTCTGCAGTTATCCACAGAATAAAAAGGCTGAGAATACACAGCACTCCAGAAACTTGTTTGGTCCCCTGGCTTCCATATCAGTCATGTTATTAAATCAATAATATATTTTTTCATTGTGTGAGACCTAATGAATAACACATAGTAGGTTAAAGAAAGCACTCCAGGTTCTGTAGCCAGTGGGTTGCTGTTTGCCTACTGTTTTGCTCATTATCTAATGATAATTGAAAGCCATTTTTTTAAATGGCATGGAATACAATTAAATCAATAAAATGTTTATGGACGTTGTTAAAACAGTGAAGTACCTTCCACCTATTGAAAAATAGCCGACAAGTTAAGTGTGAAAGCTATAACAAAATGCACTGCCATTAATTTTTGTCTGAGCCATTTCTAAATGTGCCCTAGACTGTGTGGACACTGTGTGATCTATCTGTTACCAGGACAAAGGAAACGACAAGCCATATGTTAATTTATATTATAAAAATGCCATATAAGAAACTGCATGAATGTATAGCCTAAAAAGGTTAAGTCAAATCCATTTTTTACACAGAATGACTAATCAAGTACAAATTTTACTATGAGGTTCAAAGATCACATAGTGCTGCTGAAAATGTTAAATGTTATATTTTAGGGGGACCATAGGGCATAAAGTCATAGGGCTTTAAAATATGTGGGTCTATAGGGTGTTTTATGTGCTACTGAGAGTTGTCTATGGGACAAACATGATCAGTAGTGATTTTTTTTACTATCCTGGGCTCTACTTCCATCCTGGGAAGAAAAGTTTGCTTGTATGTCCAGCTTCTCTCAAAGACACATGAACTAGAACAAGCACAAGAACAAGAAGGGAAATGTGTTGTTATATTAGGTCCTCTCTGGAATAAGACAAAAACATCAGTATTTCAGGGGACCCCAGAACCTGGGGACTAATTCATCATTGCCATTTTCCCCTTTTCTTCACCCATGGTTTACATAGATTTATTTGCAGCTTGTATTTCCCTTTCTAGCAAAAAAAAAAAAAAAAAAGTTATTTAATCAAAATCCTTCTCTATTTTTTAAACTCTGGGGTTTTAATTTCAGAATTTTCATTCTCAAACCCTTCACATTTGATATTCCCCTTTACCTTAATCTCGATCAGGACTGTTTTCAGCTATGAAGTGATGACTGCTTAAAAGAGCAGGGAACAGCTTAATTCCCTGTGGGCCACTAGTCAGGGATCCCAGCTCACTGACCAGTAAAGGAAATGGCTGATGATGAATCAGACATTTTGCCACGAGGTGTGTTTGGGGCTAGGTGATGAAAGACATAAAGATGGACAAAGAAATCCTTCCATCTTTATGCCTAAATCATGGGAGCATCTCATGTGATTTTATTTCCCTTTTCTTCTGGAAAAAAGAAAAGCTTTTCCTTTGCTTGACGTCTACTAAAGCATAGAGAGTCACACTCAGTAGCATACAGGTAGCACCAATGGTGAAGGCAACACCTTCTATTTTTTCTGTAGAGTCCGAGGCAAAACTTCAGAGTATCACTCCACTTGGCTACGTTTGTAAGTCAGTAGAGGGCAGCAGTGCACGTGCCCACTAAACCGTTATTGCACTGTAATGTACTTTTATTGATGTCTTAAAACGGATGACTTGCTATATTTATGATAACATTTATTACAGGACATAGAGTTCATCTCCCTGGAACAAACCATTTAGTTCATCTTGTCCAGTAAGCGGTTGACAGTGGCAGTGAATAACTGATGTCTCAGAGCAAGCATAAAAATAAACAAGATGCACTCAGCCAATTGTGCAGTGCCAAACCTCTGCAGGCGATTAGCTAACACCCTCAAGCATGAAATCTGATTACCTTATTATCATCTTAGCTTGCATAGGCATGGATTCTCAGCAATGCTATTAGTTATCCACTCCTCTTTAGACTGTAGCTATAGTGTTTCCCTCAATGGTTCCTGTGGCAATGATTTTCACGAACATATGATGCAAACTTTTTTCCTTCTGATCAGTCTTGTTAACTGAATTTCAACCGCAGACACATATGTTCATATCTAAAATAAAATAGCTGATACTTGAATAGAGAGTTTAAATACATTTTTAGACTGAAAGTTTAGTCAAGCCTTAATTAAAAGTCCTAAAATTATGAATTTTCCTTGGTAATAATGATCTTAAAAATAACAGATTGTGGGGGATCTATTTCAAAAGAGAGAGAAAGAGCTTTTCTCTGTGTCCTGCAAGGATTGAAACTCATTCTACTTTCAAACAAATCCTCAGATTCTCATATAATCACATGGAACTGAGAGCTAAGGATTTAAGATAATCATGAAACAGGATGAGACTTGCAAAATTCTGCAAGTTGATAACAGTGGGTATATAACAGCTGCATAAAAGCTACAATGCCCCTGACAAACCTAAATACATTTAGTAGTCCTAAGGAGACTTGATCGATTAACCGCTGACAGACCTACCAAAGCAAATATGACAGAAACCTAACAAGACTCACAATCTGAACAGCTACAGTCTCTTGACTTCAATTCCCTTTCTCTTCCCCTTTGCATGCAAGCTGAGAGAAAAGATATGCCTTGAAGAACAGCTTATGAGAAACCGAGACTTCTGTGTTGTCAAACTTCTTACATTATGGTTGATGAAATTTTCATATTAGGACTTTTAAGAGCAGGATGGATTGTCTGCTCTTTGGCCACTTTGTCAGAGTATTGCCATGACTCACCTATCCCCACTCCAAGTCATCTACATTCTGCTAGAAGTTTGGAATCACTCATGTTTAATGTGGTGGGTAGATCCTGGCTGAATGCCAGGTGCCCACCAAAGCTGCTCTAACCCTCCTCTTCTCATCTGGACAGGTGAGAGAAAATAAAGCAAAAGGTTCATGGGCTTAAAGACAGGGAGACATGCACTCACTAATTGCCATCATGGGCAAAACAGACTTAATTTGGGAAAACTTGTTTAATTTATTACCAGCCAAATCAAAGCAGAGTAATGAGAAGGAAAACAAAGTCTTAAAACACCTTCCTCCCACCTCTCCCTTCTTTCTGAGCTCACCTTTTTTTTTTTTTTTTCTTTTTTTTTTGTTAGTCATGATTTTCAGTACCTCTTTCCCCTACAGGAGCACAATTGGACAGGGGGTTTTGGTCTTTTCAACATACATTGTCTCTGATGCTCCCTCCTCTACATAGAGATGACTCCTCAGACTCTTCTTCTGCCCCAGCATGGTGTCCCTCCCACAAGAGACAGTCCTCCATGAACTTTTCCAGTATGAGTCATTCCCATGGGCTGCAGTCCTTCATGAACTGCCTCAGCATGTGTCCCTTCCATGGGGTGCATTCCTTCAGGAACAGACTGCTCCAGTGTGGATCCCCTGCAGGGTCATGAGTTCTGCCTGCAGACCTGCTTCAGCATGGGCTTCTCTGTCCACAGGGCCACAGGTCCTGCCAGGAGCGTGCTCCAGTGTGGAATTCCTACAGGGTCACAACTTCCTGCTCCAGCATGGGATCCTCCATAGCCGCAGGTGGATCTCTGCTCCACTGTGGAGCTCCATGGGCTGCAGGGGGACAGCCTGCATCACCATGGTCTTCATCACAGATGGCAGGAGAATCTGTGCTGCTCCCCCTCCTTCTTCACTGACCTTGGTTTCTGCAGAGTTGTTTCTCACAGATTCTCACTCCTCTCTCCAGTTGCAGAGGGCTTCTTCCCCTTCTTAAATATGTTGACCCTGAGCTGCTACCGTGATCACCGTTGGGTGCAGACATGGTCAATGGTGGTTCTGTCTAGAAGCTGTCTGGCATTGATTCTATTGAACATGGGGAAAGTCTCTACCAGCTTCTCACAGAAGCCACCTCTGTAATCTCCTTCCCTGCCCAATACCAAAACCTTGCCATGCAAACCCAATTCAGTTAATTACTCTTTTCACAGGTTTCCGTATGCTTTATCTTCTCCTTTAAATGTTAGTGAAATTGCACTTTACTGTACACTATACTGTTTTGCATAAATCTGGCATCATTTTCTGCTGTGAAGAAGCAAGGAAATGTGAGATGTCAGATTGCATTTAATGTCATATAGGGTCCATGCAGAAAAGACAACAATGAGTTAAGCATCTGGTTATAAAAATCTGGCATTTTATGTTTCTTTTTTTTTTTTACTTTTCGTTTCCCATGGATGTACTGCTTAGACAGTTCAGAAAATAGGTATGAGAATGAAATAAAGTCTATTCGAATTGCACAGGGAGAGAGAGCATCAGCATGCTGAAATGAAATCTTCCCCTCTTTGTACCTTACTTCACAGCAAAAAGAGAAGCCGACAAGAACAGTGTTTGCAGTATCCCAGAAATAATGGAGATAGTCCCAGATGAGAAGCTGAGGCACATTAAAGAAAAGGGGAAAATGAACAGTATACATCCCTGTTTTATGTTCTATGCATCACTGCTTTCAACAGAACAAATATCCTAAAAAAGACACAGTATTTTTGCTCGTTTTTCTTATACTGCTCCCAGGACCACATGTATTTCACATTAAACAGTTGTGGAATAAACACAAAAGCAGCCTTGAGTACTGGAGACTCCTACACTTTCACCTCTGTGTGCTTGGTTCTGGGATATGGAGTCATATGCTCCTTTTCTCACCTTGCCACAGTGAACACTGTATTATCTTTTGCATATCCAGCTATTTGTACCAGAGTATGGTCGGGTTTCTGTGATTTGGTTGTTTGGATGGTGTTTTTCTTCAGTTCTGAGAGCATGCATTACTGGGAAAGCATAGCTTTCTAATGCCTGTAGGGTAACTCCACCCTGTTCTCTGTAATTACTTGCTCTGCATATACTGTCTGGTCCTTTTACAGCCTGACAGGTAGTAATACATCTGTTGCCACAGTAAAATTCCATGCCAGCACAAAGTCTTGGTTTCCAAGTGGTTTGGCCAGCTACACATTTAAAACTTTGTCCTTTGGTCTTTGCCACTGTGTCTCATATTGTAACTTCATTTATAGTCTTTTCCTGGAATTCATTGTGGGTGATGGGAAGGGGTATTGTTAGGGTTTGGATTTTCTGTTTTGGAATGTGGACTATTCAGTAACATAGAACTTGGGGCTCCAGATATCATTAGGATCTTTCCTGTTAAAGTCAGACTCCGGTTGCTATGGAATCACTGGCTGCTTTTCAGTCTGGAAATGTCTGACTTCCTTGGCCATTTCTACCTGTGACATTTGATTCGCATGCTGATGCTTTAGCACTCAGCACTGTGACCCAGAGCCCTGTGTCCCTGCTCCTTGGTACTGCTCCTTTCCAGCTTACAGATCCACTCCATTTCACTTGTTAGTGTAATGACTTTATTAAGCAGCACTCAGCTGCTTTAGGCTGCAGAACAGCTGTTAGAAGGGGACCCTGTTTGAAAGAGATGTGCATTCCTTTAAAAATAAGACCATGCATTTCTAAACAAGGAAGGATTTATATTGAAGTTTGTTTAAAACTACTGGAATTTTTTTTCTTTCTTTTTTATTTTTTTTAATGATCTGATTTCAGATAGAACAGAGGGATAGGAAGGGTATAACAGAAAAAGAAATCGGAACAAAGAGAATGATTCTTTTTAGTTCTGTGACTTTGGTAATTGTCCTCAAGAATGTAAATGCATTTGATTTCTTCTGAGGGAAAAAAAGATTTCTTTTAAATTTACACCATGAAAAAAAATCTTTTTTCTTTTTTGTAAATAATGACTCTTCAATACTTCAATTTATGTCTTGCATACCAGATAGTCTCATCTTTCCATTATATTTCATACTTGCGCTGAATGGTTTTCATTTGCTAGCTTGCTACTGTAAATGGAATTCATTAATCTGAGGCAAAAGTAATTATAACAAAGAACATAAAATATCAACCATGAAAAAAAATCTTTTTTCTTTTTTGTAAATAATGACTCTTCAATACTTCAATTTATGTCTTGCATACCAGATAGTCTCATCTTTCCATTATATTTCATACTTGCGCTGAATGGTTTTCATTTGCTAGCTTGCTACTGTAAATGGAATTCATTAATCTGAGGCAAAAGTAATTATAACAAAGAACATAAAATATCAGATTATTAGGATGATATCTTTCTCTGTCGAGATGGGTTGCTTCAATCCATTCATCATCTCATAGAAATACTGAGTTACTTTAGAAGGAATGTGGCCTGAATTTAAATCTGAGGACATATATAAAAGTATGTCTTGTACTTAGGAAAAAGAAGCACTCAAGAATGATATCCACAGTATGCCTGATATCTGAAAGGCTGGTTCTTAAATGTCCAGATATTTCACTTCTGTTTTGAAAGTGTTACTCTTACAGTGAATCAAACTTCACAAAAGTGAATTTCATGCCTGTCCAGAGTACTAAAATGAAGCATGAATGATGGGAAGATATTCAATAGATTGTGGTAGCAACTGTTTTCAGTGTAGGAAATTATCAGTATTTCAACCTCTACCTTCCAGTGAATGGGAGAGGATCTTCTTGCAGTACGGGAGAGCCCAGGGATTGCCTGGTTTCTTTGAATTGCCTCAAAACTAGGCACTGGAGACCACTTCATGTTTCTTTCCTGACTGTTATGGAAGCGATCTTTTCAGCCTCCTTGCTTTTGTCACAGTGAAGAGACAAGAGGTCAGCAATATAGAGAACCAGATTTGTTTTCGAAGGGCCTTTACACTCATTATGTCCAGAAGGAGGTGGATGACTTTGAGGGGGCACAATACATGGAGACACTGCCACTACCACAAGGGCAGAATGAGCAGCATTTGCTGTGGATGCCTTTTGCTGTGTTAGAGACACAAGAAGTGTGGCCTGGTCTTTAGACCTGAAGGGACTGGGAAATAGAGTGTTCTGCCCTATATGGAGCAGACTGGTAAGATATGAAGCATGATATGATGTTACAATATGAAGATAAAAGCACCTCACTTATAAGAAGATACTCAAAGAATATACAGTGCAATGCTGATGGAGAATCTTGTTTGTTTCTCATAGAATTTGCTTGTTCAGAAATAGATGTGCAATACTATAAGAATTAATGTTACCATTTCAGCTAACAGGAATCTTGACTACCCAAATTAAAAACCCATCATCTTGTTCAGAAATCATGAGGCTCTAAAAAAACCCCGTAAAATATTAAGCATTCTTTACTTCAACTTTTCCTTAATAAGAGTAGAAAAAAAGGGCAAGTAGATATATTTACATTTTTAAGGTATTTGGTTTACGTACTCTTAATTTTAATTGTCTCTGTATTAAAAGTAGAACCAGAATGCAGTTAGTGTGAAGTATTTTTATCTGTAGGCAATAGTCTGTAATCTTCTATTTTCTGTCTCCAGTTGTCAAGAATAGATGGAAAAAATATCAACAGCTTCCAGTGATAGTTCAGTCAGACGAAAATCAGAGCATAGTCCCTTAGGAAGTCCTGAGACTGTGACATTTATGTCAGCCTAAGTCAACTATTCAAACGTTTTTACAGGACAAACTATTCTGAGAGTTTGAAAAGTTTATGACTTAAAAATGACAGAGTTCCTTGTTTTAATTGGGTTTGGTGTTCAGTTGAACATCCCTGTGTTGCCATATCACTGCATAAGGGCATACTTCATGCTTTCCTCCTTCTTTTCTTGTTCTATAAGACTTGACTTTATCAGACAAGGCATTCATTAATGTCATAACCTGTCCAGGACTTTCCTGGGCCCATAGGAAATCCAATCAGTAATGCATGCATAGCACCATAACACCACTAATACATACAACTACAGGTTGAACATCTTGTGAGTAAACTGTACCTGAAACGGATCATTTAAAATATTTTGTTTAGATTCAAATTTATAATTCTAACACAAATTGATTAGTCACTTTCAATGAGAAAAGATTAAAACCTCCAAGGAAATTCCCTAGAAAAATTTCATTTAAAGAAATCTTTATTTACTATTCCTTACCTAAGTGAAATTTCTTTGTCCAGCTCATAGTTGCCATAGTACCTAGCTGTAAAAAAAATGCAAAAATAAAAATCGAAAACCATGGTTGAAACTGAGATTTTTATGGAACCTATTGAAGAGAAGAAGGAGCCTGTCCATCTCTGGCATCAGATTCTGGTCTGTGCTGGATGTCAGTAGAATGACACAGGTGCTCATGGGTTAAAGCACGACAAGTGTCAAACTGAAGGGACTTTAGAGACAGTTGAACACAGTGCATCAGAAATTGTGGTCTGTAAACATGCTGGTGGGCCAGCTGCATCCTTGCCAAAGCAAAGACGAAGATTATCCTTCTGTGCAAAAACACTAGCTGTAGTAAGTCTCTGTAGGATATTCTGAGGACAATGTCTGCTCTAAGTTAATTAGCAAAAGGATGTTTGTTAATATTTCTGGACAACACTTTTAGATTCAGTCCATGGACTAGAACAAAAAATAATGTCTAAGCTGACTGCCAAAATTAACTCACTGTTACATGTAATGTAAGGTTACGTTGTGTTATTGAAATGCATCTTTAAAATTAGCAATACAATGTGTTTTCTTTTACTCTTTCTGTTATATATATGACTTAAGGGGGAAAACGGAAGAAAGGAAAGTTTTGGGCAGAGTAAATTTCAGTTTTTACTGTGATTATTTTGATAAAAGGAGGGTGGGTTTGGGTTTTTTAAAATTTATGTTTTAGCTGAACACTCTGAAAAGCTTGATTTTCCCATTTGGTGTTTTTCTTCTTTATCTTTTTTTAATGTAATAAATTACCATGTGACTCATCTGTTTGCAGGGCCCAAGGAGTCAGATAACCCTGCTGACTTAAAGAGTGAACAATTGCTTCCACTTCCGCAAACCAGAGAAAGAAAGAATGAGTTTTGAGTGCTTTACATAATCAGTGATACCCAAATTTGTTCAAGAAATTCCTTTCTGACATTGCAAAACTATGAAATGAATGTCTTATTTCACTTTCCCACCCAAATCCCCAGCAAAGACATTGAAAACTGGAAATACAGATGTCTATACTTAAATAGACTGGCCATAATTTAGGTGGCTATTTCTATTTGTAATGATTTTTAAAGAAGTTTTTAATCTGTTGAGGTGAGTAGAAAGATACCCATGCTGTACTGGGTGCAGTTACCCAGTCTGTCAGACACTGCTGGCTTTAGTGGCCCCATCACAGGGCATGGCTGAGCCCCTCAGCCACGGGTAGGTTAGTGAGAGTACAGAGGAAAGCCTGGGTAAGGGAGAACAAAATGCTGCCTGGCAGCCAGGGCTGAGTGAGGGAAACCATGTGACAAACAGCCCTGTGAGCCCCAAGGGGAGAGTGGGAGGAGGGCAAGAGAGGAGGACAGACCCTGGTTGGGCAGGTGAACATGCCCTGAGGGAAACTACAGTCCACAGAGAGCCCATGCTGAAGAAGGTTTATCCTGAAGGATTACAGTCCATGGAAAGCCTCCAGAGAGTAGCAGGGGAAGAACATGGCATGGAAGGAGAGGCAGAGAGGAGCTGTTTTGGGACTGACTGCATCCCCCATTCCTCATCCCACTGTGCCACTTGCACCTGTGGATATCAGGCAGCCAGTCAAAGTTAACCTACCACACCATGGAACCAGGGATTTTTAAAACCACTCAAGGGTACTTCCTATACTTCGATTTGCAGGCCTTGTCCACATCCTACAATAACTCCAACTTTACAACAACTAGATTTCCACTCAAAAGGAGTGTATTTGATCCATACTAGAGCTGTAATGCAGTTTAAAAGGATGCTGATCTGAATGACTAGACTACATCTTAACTTCTGAGGCAAACTTCAATTGAAAAGTAATTCCAGGTCAGTCTAAAATTGCTAAGCACTCTGACATCTATCCAACAAAGTATTTTAACATGCTTCCAATCCTAGACTGGCTTTAAAGTAGGTGATATCAAGTCCAAAGATTGATGTTTATATGGAACATTGTAATATGGAGTTTCATTTTGATGGAAAAATATTAATGAATATATTAAGAATGTGTTTCCCAGTAGATAAAAATACCACACGTTTAATAAAACCAAGTACACAATAAGATGAAAACATTGCAATCAGGTCTCTTCACTCTTTTGTAAATATTCAAGGACATTCATTGTAAGCATTATTTGCTATTATCTCCAAACCACTGACAAATAAGTTTTGTGCGCAAAGCAACAAGGAGCATTTGCAAAGAAATGCTGACAAACATCTTAATTGTAAATCTCTGAAGATCTGATTCATATTAATATCGAAATTAAATATTTAAAGGCTAATGCTGGACTTTGCAGTCTGTTATCCTGCATCCTAAGCACTTGCAGTTTGACACGGACCAAATGTTTAATCAGTATTCAAGAGGAGATTGCCTTTATTTTTGTTCAGAAAACAATGACCTCTCTGCTTAATATATGTGTATTAGAGGTATTACTGTTTCGGTAAAACATTGAAAATTGTATCTCTGCTTAGGCATCCCTGAAAACACTCACATCTGGGATATTATTCAGTGTGGATGAGTCATAGAGGTTTCACTGGAATTCCAGAAATGGGATTACATGTTGCTTATCACTAGCTGTGTGCCATTGGGTTTTCTTCCTCTGATTCATGTTGGATGAGGCTACTATGAGGGCAAGGATTGCTCTGCAGTATGTTCCAGATTCTCCTCGTCCCTTCAGCCAGGCCAGGTACTTGGCCTGCCAATGCGTAATAGCAGCAGCAAATTCCTCCCACCCTAAACCTGGGGCTGTGCCCAGCAACCAGGATGTACTCGCAGTTCCCACACTTGCAGATATAACTACCCATGAGTTGTAATAATTATAAGTGACTTTGAAATAAGAATATTTTAATATAAATCTGTTAAGCTTTCACTAAAGTAGTCAGTCACCTGCATATTCCTAGAAGATCATCTAATCCAGCCTTCTTGTACTCAGTTCTAAAAATGTTACGAAATGTTGCTAACAGTAATGTTCTGGTATACATGGTGCCTGTGTCATATACAGACCATTACCTTCAATGTGTATATTGCACCAGGTAAGATCAGAGGTACAAATCAGTCATGCAGACATAGCAATTGGAATGTACTGCATGACTAGCCTCCACTGAAATGGAGATTTGCTACAGGCTAAGAAATGTTCATGTGGAAACACTACATCTCTGTAGGGACTTCAGACCTTCTTTGGCAGAAATGGTGCTAGATGAAACACATGCATGCCTCAAGTGAGTGCCAGGTTTTTCTTGCATCACCATTATGTAACAAACAATTAATCTTATTCTGGAACTCTTTCCTTGGGTAAACAGGCAGGCAATAATTTTTCCCCCTTTAAAATATTCAAACTCTCTAAAGCCATATCTACTAGAAAGAACGAGATTTTAATTGGAAATAAAAACTCTGGAGACGGTTATTTGGTGGGGTTTTTTTTCAAACAGAAGAAGTAGTATCATTTGCATTCAAAACTTCATGAGGAAATATATATTTCACAAGGAGATGCTTTTAAATGTTCCTTTTTGGCTGAAACTTTCATTGCTTTGTAGATTCTTGAGAAGTATCTTCAAGGAAATTTCAAGCATAGTCATTTAGACAGGTAGATAATATACACATCTTCATGGTGTATGTCATTTTCTGCCTCAAGCCAATCATTCATTCGAGATAGGTAGTATATTATAATTCAGGAAATCCTGATGGAGGAGTCATTATAATTAGCAATCCCAAGCTGCAGACTTGTCAATAGAATAGTTTCGTGTTCACATAAGCTAAGACAAGTTTTTTTTTCTTTGAGAGTCATTTTTCCTCCCCTTTCTTTTCCTTATCTGAAGCCAAAAATTTCCGAGCAGCTTGTCATGAGATGTGTCTAAAGTACAAATATCCCTAATGGATGGCATCTCATAAATTCTTTTCAAATATCTTACAGTAAAGGGCAGCTACAGCAATCAGCTGCAATTTGTTTGATGCTGTTCATCAAAGTTTTATTGACAGCAAGTGGCACATACGCAGGATGAGTGAATATTATCTATCTTTAAGCATTCTTGATCATACAGCAAAACAGTATTTATACTGCTGCATGCAATTGCATAATACATTCTATGATTCTATATAAAGGATGATTGTTTGACTGGGTAATAGGATTTATACAAAAATATGTGAAGTTAGCTCTTCCATTTAATATTGGTCTTCAGAATTTTCTTCCAATTTTTTGAGTTCACATATTGTCAACTGAGGCAAGATTTTCTACAGAAAGACTTATATAAGCAAGCAGGTCTTACAGGAATGAGAGTATTTTCCTAATGAGAAGCTTAATAGGAATTTGAATTTTATTAATGTATTAAAAGCTTTCTGACCAATGTTAATGAATGGTGTTATGAGATTTTCCTGTTTTTGTCTCTAGGCAAAGTGACTGGGGAGAGTATGACAATAAACACCTAGAACACAGAGTGATAGCATTCTATAGTGTTTTGTAAAGCTAAATCAATTACTTGAGAGAAGAAATTTTACTACCCGAGATGTTAAATTGATAAAGTTCTACAAAGACATCTACTGACAATCTGCTTAAAATAGATTCTTTGATCTGAATTATTGATGAGCAGCAGATACTATTCCTACCCTGCTGTTTATTTATATATATATAAAATGACAAGTTTAACATATTTATTGCTCAAAAAGTAATACTCAGAATTTAGAACTTACATTATTTGCCTAAATGTACCATGAATAAGGAAAACAAGTACTCTCATTCTTCTAAAAGGCACGTTCTAAGGACTGTGTACTTCAGACATAATTACTCTTTTCCTCTTCTTCTCTTTCTTCTCCAAATATTCACTTAATCAGTCTCTTACAGCCTCCTCTTCATTATTCTTATTTTGGCTGGCACAGACTTTCAGCTTGATATCTCTATCACTTAACTACATTACTGATATATAATTATTCATTTTTAATGGACACAGATGTAAGTTCCAGAATAGCACTAGATGTGGAAGGTGCAGCTATCCATTGCACATTGGCATTTCTTTTGGCTTCAACCATGACTTCTTGTTGTACTCAGTATGATGGCCTGACATGGCATTAATCTCCAAGATCCATCTTGATAATCTATGTGCATAAACAAACTCTCCTACATGGCAGATATTGTCTACAGTCAGTTGAGTCAGTTTTGCCACAGAAAATCTAGCAAAAGCATTTATGGTTTTATCCATTGCTACTATTCTAGGAATCAAAAGACAAGTAATGATTCCTAATTCTTCTCCAAAACGTTGTCCGAGCTTGAAAAGGTCTGTTTCAAACTGTATACTCATTTATTTTTCGGAGCCGAAATGTTCACAATATCAAACTGTAAAAATGTATTCTATATACATAATTCCTAGACGAAATTCTCTGTTTAGTTAATGTCAAAATCTTGTCTGGGTCTGTGTTCCAACATCATTACTACACTCAAAATTTAAAGCAGTAATTATGGTTGGTTTACTATTAGCATTTGTGTCATGGCATACATGCAAAATAACATGAGCTCTCCTCTGCCTAAGAAGATCTTAGAAATTCAGTTTTCCAAGATTAGTCTTTTGTTGGTCTGCAAGTCATGTGAAAAATCTTTGACATGTAAATTATTTTTTTTATCCAGCAATAAATTATTTGATGAAACCTGTTTTTTTCATGAAGATGCACAAATTATTCCACTATTTCTGGATCCTTTGACTCAGAACCTCTTTTTCCCTGAAAATTATTGCTTATGCTGGTTCTTTATTGCATGTCTTGGTATTCTTTATTAATAATCCCAGTGTATGCTGAGGTCTGTATTCATCATTTGACCTACAGCATGTTTTTGCCATGCTAGGCACCAGGCATCTTCCAAAAGCACTGCAAGTGTTTTGCTACTACTCGGATTGCTGGTATGACAAGGGGCCTGGGAATTTTTTCTATTGGGTGCAGAATCCATACTATCCCTTTACCCAGAAACATTTTGTTTGTTTTCCAGTATTTCACCTAGTATTGCAGATGAATAGAGAAAAATAAAATTCGTTTTTTCTCAAGTGTCCCATCATCTGCTTTGAGCACCAGCAAATGTGTTTCTAAATACATTCCTGTCTGCTTTGAGTATGACTCTTTCTTCCTAAGATATTAATATTTTTTTTTGAGTTGGTGTCTGAAAGCATTTTAAGGACATTTAATTATATAGTTTCTGCAAGGAGGTTGGGAATCATCTCACACTTGAGATGACTCTTTTTAAAATCATGATATGTTTATATCTCCAGTGACTTCGTTTAGTTATCAACATCTGGTGGGATTGATTGGCCAGTTGATAGACTGGCAAGGTCTTTTTGGTAATATTCACAAGATTATTCAGTTTTATCAAATATTTCATGCAAGATTTGAAAGTGTCCTTGATCTTTTCAAATGCCAGCCTATGAAGAAATTATTATAATTGTTGCAGAAATTACTAAGGTGTTATTCAGTTATGTTAGATTTCTCAGCAGTCTTATAAAAGTATTTCATTAGTTAGGAATTAAGACGCAGCTATAAAAAAATTCTTTTTAAGACCTGTAGTCTGAATGGGTTTTTTTTGTGGTGTCTTCTATTGCCTGATGTATTGTGATTCTCCAGTCTGAGCCAACAAGTTTCCAAGCTTGAGCTAACAAATACATCCATAACTGCATAGTTACATAGTACATAGGAGACATAGTTTGGATCATATGTAAAAATTCAGGTAATCATGGCATGGGTGGGATTTGCACAGGGCATTCACAGCCTTTTCTAACTACTTATAAACTTAAGCAAAATGTCAAATCAGTGTAAGAAATCCAAAATAGTGAAAGGCTTCTATGAGCATGCTCTCTTTGATAACTGACGTGCCCTTCAAATACATATGTGCTTTGGACATAGTTTGGATCATATGTAAAAATTCAGGTAATCATGGCATGGGTGGGATTTGCACAGGGCATTCACAGCCTTTTCTAACTACTTATAAACTTAAGCAAAATGTCAAATCAGTGTAAGAAATCCAAAATAGTGAAAGGCTTCTATGAGCATGCTCTCTTTGATAACTGACGTGCCCTTCAAATACATATGTGCTTTGTGAAAGTGAGAAATGAGGTGCCCTTCAAATACATATGTGCTTTGTGAAAGTGAGTAATTATAAAAGACTTAATCAAAAAGCACTTAGCAGATGTTATCTCAAGCACTGCTGATACTTTTAAGTGCATGTTCCAAGTGGGCAACATCAGCAAAGTAATTATCTTGTAAACAAGGAGAAAATTCACTCCATGTTAATCTAAGAAGTGTTTCTCTTATACAACTTCAGCACTTATATGTTCTTCAGTCACTGGTTCATAACGGCTAATGAAGGGCAGGTTTATTTTAGGGGAATGTATAGTGGAACAAATAGAATTTCTTATCAAAGGCCACTAAAACAGCACCACAAAGCAACAATGGGATTATGCCATAAATCAAATCTGGGATTATTTTAGTTTGGAAGGAGGCAAACAAACATTGGAAATCAGTATGTCAATATTTTTATTTTTATTTTATTCCATGCATTATGCTGATAGTGTTCTTTTCCTGTACTGGAAATGGAGAAGGTTCAATCCTTTCTGAGCATTTTAATAGGACAGAACCAATATAGTTGCATTGATTACTCTACTTACTTTTTTCACTATTAGCTAATGTATTTGTGTATGCTGATCTAGTAAAAGGAGACAGAAAAGCAACTTTCTTTACTTGAGGCAGCATTCTTTCCTCAGATCTGACAATTTTATTTAAATGGAGATGTGTCTGTATAGAAAAGTTTTAATATTTCTTGTGGAATGAAAGGTTTGTGTTTGTCCCTGTGATACTTCAATGACCGTAAAAATGTTGAGAGGTCTGAATGTTCAGAATATTCAGAATGTTCTTGAATGTTCACATTTTGCATGTTAAAAACAAAGTGTTTTCCATTCTATGATGTTTTTTCTCATGTGTTTACAGTATTCTGGATGAGGAATATAGATATGTATTTTGCCTAGATTGATAAACTGGGCGCTTCTTCGGTCCTTATGACTGTCAAAAAAGTCCCATCTAGCTGGAGCACTTGTATTTCTTGATTCTCTGTTCAGTTTTTGGAGGGAAGAGGGCCATGACTCTCATCCTTCTTAAATGTCATATTTCAACTTGGTTTGCATAAAATTTCTTCTATGTCTTGCATGTTTGATTTTGATAATCTCTACTCCATATTTAGTACTTTAAGAAACCTTTCTTGGATATGCAACAAAAAGTCTCTATCTTTTCAACAAGAGAATGTGAATGTTAGGCATACCTGTAACCTTTCTTCTAGTTTATGGTGTATATTCTTGGATGTTTTATTTTAATTCACTGACTTTCATTTGTCTTCTAACCAACACTAATCCTTCTATAAGGATCATTAATATTTTCAAACCAGCAAAGAAATTATTTCTGATGAACAGAACCATTTCTTCACAGACAGTGTATTCCATATTGTCCAGTATCTGGATTATATCACTCTCTTCTCTGTAGTTATTTTGGGTTCTTCTCTGCTGCTATGCAAGGGAGCCTTTTTGATGAGAAGGAGCTTCATCACCAACAGTCTGTTTACTGTATAAATTGTGGAACTCATCTTCCTTTCTCTTCATGATACAGATTTACACATCTTCACTTGCACATAAAGTATTTTCTTTCACTGGCTTCTTTTTCCTTTCCCTTTTATTTAGGTACTTGATTTTCTTAGCCAAAATGTCTATTTCTTGTTTTAAATCACTTGGACACTCACTGAATTTATCAAGCCAGTGTCACTTTATACTTGCACTTTTTACAAAAGAGTATTAAAAAACTGGTTAATGAGAATATGCTTTTTGTTTCTGCTGACATCATATCTGCATTATTTCTCCCTTGCTGAAATTTTCAGTAGTGCTGAAACTGAATATGGCTGCAAATCTCAGAAGAGAATGCCATGAATATATGTCACAAAGTGACATTCAGTTGACATATTAATCTTTCTGTCAATATTCATGTCTTTCATGCACATTTGAATGACATATATAAGACCTCTCTTCACTGTCTAATTTAATAAATGGGACACCTGTACTTAAAATTTGCAATAAAATATTGCATTGATTGTAACTCATATTATGCAAATGGGACAGACAGGAACAATATATAAGAAGCCCACTCATGCTGTGACATCAAATTTTAGTTCACATAAAATAGAAACTGTGTTCGTACATAGAAATAATCCTGCCTGACTCGGAGTTTGCCACCTCGAATGATAGTTGTTATGATCGCTTCATTGCCTATAGCTCTTAGTGAGTTAGAGAGCTAGAAATGGTATAACCATAATGAAAGTATATTAACATATCCAATCCAAAAACATGTTAACAGAAGCAATAACCCTCCTCCTGAACAATTCCTGGGATGAGATTCTCAAATTCAATTTCTTTCTCAATGTCTAAGGAAATATAAAAAAGCTGGAAAATCTGCTTATCTGAATCCGAGCACTTAAGTATGGTTTCATTATGTACAGAAAAGAACATGAGTTCAGGTAAAGTATTTTTCTTTCTGCTTGTCACCTGTACAATGAAGGGATAGGTTTTCAGCATTGAAGCAACAGGTTTTTTAATGTTTGGCCCAATTACAATCTGTCTTGGAAGAACAGTTGTATTTGACAACAAATATATGTTTTCCATGTCCTAAATGATTGGTTTCCACCTTCCAAACACATTACTTTACAAAGGCATCATTTTTCTTTGCAGTAAAAATTATAGGAGGTAGAGATGTTTATATGGTACAAAGAAAAATAGCCAATAAAAGAGATCTTAACTGGCTACTGAGCTGCAGAGCACAATTGCCTGAACAAAAGACTCAGCCCTTTTACAGCCATCTGCCAACCCATTATGAAGTGGTGCTTTATCTCTAGTCTCCACAAACCTCTTTTAGTTGCAACATCTGCTTTCTCAGGGACCAAAAAAAAACCCTAATAAAATGTTCAGAATGTTTCTCATACCATTTCTTTGAATTTCTTGACTTTTAAAGCTGCACAGTGATGTGTTGTCGGTGACAGGCCTGCCAAAGCTTAAGGCTTTTGCTGCTGTAGGTGAGAAAAGTAAGCCCACAGTGAGAGCTGCCAGGGGCATCAGGCCTCCCTGTGGACAGCAGCTGACACACAGCAGTTCCCTGAGGAACAAGAGCCACTGCAGTAGCAGCACACCTATTTTCTCCCAGGGCTCTGGTATTAACATTTTTGCAACTCCTGTTTTGCAGTGTCAGGCAGCCAGCTTGCTCTAATCAATTACTTCTTATTTTGCCTGTGTGTAAAGCTGGCACTGAAGTGGATCTGTACATTTCTGGCAACATAATTCACTTGGTTAAGATCTAGTCAGGCACAAGTCACAGACGACCAGGACATTAACTGTGCAAAGCATGTGCATACAAAGGGTGATGAACTTCACCCAACTAAAGCACAGTGATAGTTTTTCCTTGGCAATCTTCTCATGGTTGAACTTCCACATTAAAAGAGGTCATGGGCAGCTGAGGTAATGAGATCAACCATGAAGTAACTGGGATTTTTGCTTGTCTCAGGATGTGACAGCAAAGACTATCCATAGGTCAGCTATGTGGAAGAGTACAAGCCCAGTCTAACTGAATAGGGGAAGAAATTCCACATGGAGATATGCAGGACATAGATGTGAGCTATTGTTTTCGTATTTAGATCTGACATTAACCCAGAGCTTCCATTGCAGTGAGTGGAACTTAAATACTAAGAATTTGGGGACCAAAAATCCAGTCATATATTTTAGGCAACCAACTAAAAATATGACACATCCTTTTCCTTTCAGACAAAATGTGACAACATACGGCCTGCCTGATTAGTGTTTCACAAATCACTGTTGTATTTGATCATAAATGACACATAAAAGGAAATTATGGTTTAATACTTTGTTCCTACTTTAATGTTTCATGTGAGGTTTCTGTCATAAAAAGTGTGAATGATAATGCCTGGTTACTACCTCCATGACAAAATTAACAAGCTTGTATGAAATTCTAAATCAAGCAAACAGACTGTATTGGCAGGTATTTGTATGAGACAATATACTCCAAGAACATAGATGTCCTTGGTAAGTACACTGTACAAGGCTGTTAGTATCATATTGGTCAAGAGAAATGTAAATGTATCTGAGAAAAGGATGAAATAAAGTTAAAAGGAATGGAACTGTCTTGGAAAATTTGCATATTATTTGAGTAAACAAAGCTTTCATAAGTTAATTCAGGTGAATGTTTGTACCTTTACATATTATTGTAGCTTCATAGTTCAGACTTTAGAGAACAGACCTAGCTCTCTGGTGGTGACTTGTATTTGAAAACTAAACTAAACCATATGTTTAATGCAGAAGCTTCTTTTATACAACTGAGATTTTCAACTTTTCACATGATATGTTTGAATCTCTAATTGCTAATTGCAGATTCCCTCACTGTTCTCTTTAGTGACATATTTGTACCAGCCACTGAAAGATTACATCAAGAACATCAATTGGGGCATAAATATTTATGAATACTTAAGTGGAATAATCAAGTGTAATAAACTCTCCAGAGATGCTGCTGGTATCTGAAGCGAATTTTAAGAATCATAGAATGTGTACATATGTGGTGTGAAAAAGGTTAACCTCTGCCTTGCCAGAATCCCTCTCTTATTAGAGGAATTAATTTGCTTGTGAGATTTCCAAACAAACTTCTCACTTAAAACATTTTTTGTGGTGGGGAAGAGGCTCTAGGCTAGTATGATAATTTTACTCCCAGTTTGCTTCTTGAGAGACAACGTCAGCTAACCTGTGACTTATAATTTTATTAGCACTGCAGTTTTTTTCCCTCCAGAAGTACAGAGCTTCTTTAATTTCTTATGGTTTTATAAATAGCAGAGGCCAGTAGACAGCCCTGCTCAGTAAGAAAACTAAGCACAGCTGTAGGTATCTACGAGGCACCTTGTTCTGCCCCATGAAGAAAGGTACTTGTTTTTCAAGTGGACAAGCCTTAAAAAGTGCAAAGTGGAGAGAGTTGTTCCCCATTCTTTCTTCCCTTTAGAAGGACAAGATATTGCTGCGGGATATGTAGAGGAATTTGCCATTGTTGCAGTTAACTGTGTGAAGTTGCCCTGTTTCTGTAATTGGACTGAAAATGAAGTATTGATAATGGAGTTTTATATTAGGAAGTCTCTGACAACTCAGTTGTTACTAGGAAGCATAATTACAAGTAACATTATATCGTATTATATGTAAAATAAAAAAACTGATTCTGCATCATGGTGACATTTATGGAAAGCCTTATGGAAAAATAAGTTTTTTACATATTTTGGCAGAAGCTAAGAGAAGCTAAGCAGCCAATTCCACACATTCTCTCTTTCTGTCAGCATGCTCAGCCTCTGTAGTTTATTGTTTTAATATTCCAGCCATTCAAAAATCTTTCTATTTACTTTTACTACCAGTCCTGTCAACTTAATCTCAATAGACAAAGCTGTAACATGTCTGCCTCACTGAAAAGAGAGCATTGTCCAGGAATCTTGACTTTAAGCTTTGCCATCACCATTCCTGGACCACAGCTTTGTCTAAAGGTTTGGACTATAGTCTTTTACATTTCTTGTCTTAATGGGCAGATATGTTAGACTTTTAATCTAGAAGTATGATATTTAGGGCTAATAAAATTCTTAATCTAAGTTCTGCAAGTGATTCCCTACAGCTTTTTGCTACAGAGACTGGAATTTTGATCCCAGAAACCAATTCACAATATAAAACTAGCAATTCATTTGAATTAATCCTCTGCTACGTTTTATGAATTCTATTTCACTGTAGTTTCAAGGAATCAAGAGCCTTGAATATTATTTTTGATGGCACATTACAAATATGATGGTCCAAATATCCTGATTCAGTTTTGGCAATCCTAGGCTATGACCTTGCAATGTACTCAGTGGCAACAGAGATCATTACAAAATTCAGGGGTCAAGAACTGACACAAAGTAAAAGCTAAACAGATCAGTGCCAGTGGTTGTGTATGCACTGAAGAACAGATTCACGTGCTCATATCTATTAGCTGTTATTTAATGCTAAAGTGATTCGCTGAGTTTCTCCCTGGAAGATTTGCATTTCAACTCATGTGAAATTATAACCAACACCAGATGTTTCCACCAGTTTCACAAGAAACTGGTAAAATATTGTCATTCTAACTGAGGCAGACCACTATATCAAATAAAACATAAAATGCTGAGGTATTGCGTTATAATCATATAATCCATTTTACACCACAGCCCCTCTATTTCATGCAAGTAGTTATAGGTAAGGTACTCAGAGGAAACTGTGCTATCCCTGTTCACTGTATAAGAAAATCCAACATTCAAAGCTTGGTGTTGCTTATTTCATTACCATTAAACACACAGAGATAAATATAAGAGCTCTGATGTTCCATTTTGATTTTAATTTCCAAAGGCATTTCATAAAGCTCTATAATGTATGTCACCCAGTGATAACTGATTCTCTTTAAATACCTTTCAATATTAGTAGTGACATGATAATCTTTTTTTCCATTAAAATGTTTTCCTCAGTGATAAATAATCATCTTCAATGTCAATTATTTTGACTCCATTTTGTGGCAAGATGAATAACCAGGCACAGTTAAATATTTAGTTGCACAACAGGTTCATGTAAATGTATAACTTTATTCTATTAGTATGCATGCATAAATAATAACAAATGTATATTTGTAACTCTTTTTTTCCTGCTCTTCATATAGGAGGAACATTATTTAATGCGTTGCTTTAAAAGAAAGGCACAGAACTACTTACTAAATAGGCTTTTAAGCCTTCATTTAATTCTCTTTTTCTCTTGGGCCATAAAATAACTCATGAAATATGAGATATTTAGTATGACTAATTAATCCCCATCTGATGTTTTTCCTAATATTATTACCATATTAATTAGCTAATTACCCTAACATTGCCAATGGTAATAAAATGAAAGCAGTACTGCAACCATTCTTGTTGAGTTGTAGCCTGGCAGACCTCATTGCATTTAAAGCATTTCTGAAACAACACACAGTTCTAGGGAGAAAAGCAAGATGAGAGTTGCACCCTATGTCAAATCTGTCTATTTGATAAAAACAGAGAATCTAAACTACAAGACAACTTCAAGGCAACATGCTTTTTATACTCATATGTGTAACTTGACATATTGATATTCTCTTTCCCATCTATGACAATAAAATAGGCACCAAGTGATAATTTTTATTTATAAAAGAAGGAGGAAATGGTTCAAAAATTCAGCATACTGTAGTTGAATACATAGGTAGGTAGACAGAAAACAGTTAAGTAATCAGACATTATTGTGGTGGGATTGTTAGCAAGACTGACAAATCAGGCCATTTTTCAAACTTTATGGAATGAATTAGGGGTACATTTCTTGCTACAGTTGTATTTACAAATTATTAATCATGATTACTACATATGCAAAACTGTTAGTGTTTTATACCTATGTTCTGAATTATCTGTGAACACAGAATGACATAGAGCTGATGATATATATTGGGTAACAGTGGCTGTCCTTTTTGGTCTGACATCCAAGTGCTCAGACTGGAGGGTTTTTTGAAAAGAGGCCAAAGCCAAAGTGGCTTTGTCATCTTTCTTGTCTGAGTTTCTGTGCTTATGTCTGATCGGTTTATGTCATTTTCCTTTCCTCAGAAGGGGAGTCTAATCTGCCTCAATCCTGTTTATGTCATTTCCTTTGTTTTGTCAGCCATCCTTTTGTGTATCAAGTGGATCCTATTTGTACTCCTTTAGACTTACCTTTTCTCTGTCTTGCAATTCTACATTAATTGGATGCCCTTCATATGCCAACACACCCCTTTTTGCTTGCCCCTTTAGTAGTCATACTTTTCATATACTTAGTAAAATGCTTATATTTCATGGCTGGATAGATAGACCATGACACAAAACATGAAGATGCTGTTAAACTATTTTAGTTTCCTTATAATCAGATTAAAGGCATGTTAATATTATTTATATACTTATCATTACGCAATTAACTTGTAGATGCTTTACTTACAAGAGTTAGGCATCAGCTCGTGTTGATTGCAACTGAAAACGATTACCTTAACATTTTTCTATGGTAGCTATGCATAGCATACTTATTTAGCTCACCTCAATGAATAATGAAAAACTGCTAAAGTGTAATCAGGGTCTGAGTTCTGAAATATAAAATTATTTTATTTCACTACAACATTGGCAAAATAAAGAGAACTCAAATAAAGTTTAAACCCATCATTTTTCTTTGACTAATAAATACCCCTTAAATACTGCTTTATTCTTGGTCTACCTCCACAGTATTAGCACAAGACTTGTTTGCAGTTTTAAAGTTGTAGCAGTAGTAAAGGTCCTCTCTGATGAGTTCAGATTTCTGGCCTAATAATCTAAACTGAGTCCATGAATAAAGTCCATTTGATGCAATCCCACAAAAAGGAGGATGTGTCAAAGTGAGGCTTGTCCTGGCACCAGTTAATGGTTCCATGCAATCCTTGCTCAGTACTCTGTCCAAGCAGTTCCCTAGCTGTGTTTGAAATGCTTAGGCAAACAAATGCTCAGCACAGTGTGAAAGGATCAAGACAGTAGAAAAATGTTCAGTGTTTACTTCCCAATTTCATAGTTTTCCTCTGAAGCAACCTGAATCTCAACAGGACCCTAAAGTGGGTGATACCACATTATCACCGCAGAACACATGCACTTACATTAGTCATGCTACAATGACATTTAAACTGTGCTTGCTTATCTGAAGAAAAAAATTATAAATCCTATCTTAAGCTTTCCCAGAACTTTCTGCTTCTAGCTTTTTCACTGCAAGTCCACCTTTAATATCTTCTTCTCCTCAGGTGCTTGCTCCCACTGTCTGATAAACCTAGGACCTGATTTACTGCCTCTACAAGCACATGACAAAGCTTACTCTAAATCAAATGTTTTGTTTGGATTTGTGTTCCATTTTTGTGGATAGCTAAAGGCAAGTCTTTGACTAAGAAGTGTTATTTTCCTTCATTATGTTCTTCAAGCCACCCTGAATGATACTCTTCTGTGTTAATGAATGCATTCAAAATACCACAGGAATGCAGAAAGCAGCCTTTTCTCTGAGTTTTCTCTACAATATCTTAGGTGAAAACATGGGGAATCTTGACTACTTGTTTGTGCAAAGCTACTTTATATTCTTGTGAGGTGTCACAGTTGAATCTCATTCATTTACAGCATTGAGAATTATTTGTGTATTCATCTAAGAACCAGAAAGTAAGGGAAGTGAATTTAGTCTTACATCATAAGCTACACAGACTATGTATTTACAAGTTATTTGATACTTTAGTCAATGATGGTGTTCTTTTGTACATTGAAAGCTGGTGTTAAAATGTATTGCTTTTGAAAGGTAGAAATTGTTTACACAGATGTATTTATGAACTTACTTTTTTTATCTTAAAAATGAAAATCTATTGCTTTGCCCAAATGGGCATTACCAGGGCAGTTGCCATTTTGTCCTCAGCACTATAGTAGATGGAAATTGACTCACTATTGCTGGCAAACATATTTCTCAAACTCACATCTATTGAATGTTTATTTCAGTCGGAGAGATATCTAAAATGCTGTTAAGAAAGTTCTTCAACTTGTTAGATAACATTTCAAATTGAAGGAGTTTTTTATGTCTGCTTGTTAATGAACAATATTTTTATGGTTGTCAATACAGTGTATGCAGTTGCATACCAGAGATTGGTTGATTAAACCTCTTCAAATTTTCTGATATCACGGAGAATGAAAAAATCTCTTTTGCAAACTGTGGGGTGTGGGCAGTACTTATTACTAGAGCTGTTCAGTGGAATAGTGTTCACATTCAAATTAAAAGTTCACTTTTCTATCTACTTCAGGAAGGTCTGTAATTTACTCCCATGCCACGTAGGAAGCCATTCCCTCCCAGCTTTTTTATGCCAGATGAACTCCCAGAAGACATCTCACTGGGTTGGACAAGGGATCCACATGGCTCAATATCCAGTCTTCACCAGTGGCAACAAAAGTTGTCACTACAGAGAGCATGTAAGTTTGGAGCTGTGCACAGCCTGTTTCCATCAAACTTAACACTGTCCTCAGTTGTTGGACGAGAAATGTTAGAGGGCACATACATAGCACATACATATCTGACTTTGTCTTTTACAACCTATTTATGGGCCTGCTGGCCATGGATTTGTTCAAATAATTGCTGAATCTGCTGAAGTGGCCTACCTCCAAAATTTACTGTTGCAACAAGGTCCAGAAGATTGATTATTGTCAGATAAGTCTTTTATGTTTAAAACAAATCTACTAGTTTCCATTGCCCTCTGGTTTTGCCGTTACATTTTCAATCTATTAATCAATTTATGATTTTGTAAATCTTAATCCTCTCACTATCAGCTGTCTCCTTTCTAAACTATCTTACTATTTTATTCTCTTTGAAAAGCAATTGCTTCATCCCCTTGATCATGTACAAGGGTAGGGACAATCCCAAGCACAAATACAGGCTGGGAAACGAATGAATTGAGAGCAGCTATGAAAATGAAAACCTGGAGACAATGATTAATAAGAAGCTCAATCTGGGCACTTGTAGCCCAGAAAGCCAATCATATCCTGGGCTGCATCAAAGAAAACATGGCCAGTAGGTAGAGGGAGGTGGTTCTCTCTCTCTACTCTGCTCTTGTGAGATGTCACCTGGGGTGCTGCATCCAGATCTGGAGTCCCCAACGTAGGAAGGGTGTGGAACTGTTGGAACAAGTCCAGAGGAGGGCCATGAAGATGATCTGAGGGCTAGTGCACCTCTCCTATAAAGACAGGATGAGAGAGTAGGGGTTGATCTGCCTGGAGAAGAGAAGGCTTCAGAGAGACCTTATAGCAGCTGGAGAGGGACATTTTATAAGGGCATGTAGTGACAGGACAAGTGAGAATGACTTTAAACTGAAGGAGGGTAGATTTACTATGAGGATGGTGAAGCAATGGCACAGATTGCACAAAGAAGCTCTGGATGCCCCATCCCTGAAAGTGTTCAGAGGCTGATTGGATGGGGTCCTGAGCAACCTAGTCTAGGGGAAGGTGTCTCTGCTCATGGTAGGGACTTGGAACCAGGTGATCTTTTATGTTCTCTCCAACCCAAACCATTCTATGATTCTATGATGATTTTGTTTCTCCTTCCCTAAAATATCTCAAAATTCCTGTAGCCATTCTTGGACCAGAACTGTCAACACGATTTAAGAGATGTGCAAAACAAGGTCTTGTTTAGAAGCCAAAATTCCCTCAAACATTCAAATTATTTTTTTTTCTGAATACCCTTTCTGATTTTATCCAAATGTTTTTGGTTTGGTTTTTTGCTTTGGTTTTTTTTTTTGGCTTTTTTTTTTTGTTTGTTTGTTTGTTTATTTTTTGTTTTGTTTTGTTGGTTTTGGGTTTTTTTTGTTTTTTTTTTTTTACTGCTCAGCATTCTGATCTAATGATTTCAGCAAATTACTAGTGACAGCTTTTACTTAGATATGACTTAGGTCACCATTTTGTTGACACTCTACCTGGTATGCCTCTGACAGATAGTAAGTCAAATCCGGGTATGTTTAATAAGAACATTGACTTCTATTGTTCTTTTGGACTGAATTTTGATGGGTTAGTGCTTAAATGATGCAGTACATATATTATTTTTTTTATTGCAGTGGTAACTAATATATTTACTTTTACATGAGCAAACCATACCTAGCTAGTTGTAAGAAAAGGTACTTTTCATACTTTTCCTGTACATATAAGACCTGCTTCTTCAGAACATTAAAGCAGATGCTTTGTTTAATTGAAGGCTTGTAATTCTCCTTTGTTTTAGGAATAATTTGTATTGAAGGATTGACATCATTTTTACTTCTTGATAACGCCGCATGCAAGCCAGGTTCTTGTCAAATTTCCCTTCCCAGTGGTCATAGAGAATCTTACCAAATCTTCTTATTACACATAAAAAATGTAGAATGAAATCCAAGAATTTCTGATGACTATGACATCTTCAGTCCTTTTCTCATTAAACACCCAGAGACTCATTTGTATCCATGATCCTTTTTCTCTTGAGTTATTAAAAATTTATCAAAAAAAAGCACTTGCAAACTTACCGTGTATTGCAAGTGCATCAAAATCAGGTTGTCTAATTCCTCTTTACAGGATAAGTATGTTCTCAGATCCAGCAAACACTCATAAATCATTATCACTAACCAGTCTTTGTTGTCAGAAAAGTCAGGATGCTTTGTTGTAATGCAAAGTTCTGCTTCTGTACACTGATGTAAATCCAGAGTATCACACACAGTAAGCTCACAAGAGAGCAGAATCTGATCCATACTTTCAATTACCAGGTAATTTTTCTAGTGGACACAGTACAACAACCTTCAGTATTAAAAATGACCTTTCTGTTTTTCTGAGTCTGTGAATTCAAATCTCATTTAGCAGCTCCTATTATGTGTATATTGTTACATGACTGAAGAAAATATTTCTCAGACCTTTGAAGTCTCTGAAAAGAAACTCATTAAAGCTTTGAAGACAAGGGCGTTGTATCTGTGAGAGCAGATGAAATCTTAGATGAGCCTAGAGCTCCCAGCAACAGCATACAATGCACTTCACAGAACCAGGATCATAGAATACCAGGTTGGAAGGGGACCTCAAGGATCATCTGGTCTAACCTTTCTTGGCAAAAGCACAGACTAGACAAGGTAGCCCATCACCCAGTCCAGCCAAATCTTAAAAGCGTCCCACTCTGGGAGATCCACCACTTCCCTGGGGAGGTTATTCCAGTGGCTGATTGTTGTCATTGTGAAAAATATTCCTCTTATGGTTAATTAGAATGTCCCTAAGTGTAACTTAGTTACATTATCCCTCGTCTTTTCTGTATGACACATTGTAGCAAGAGAGTTTCCATCTTGTTTGCAGCCACCTTTTAAATAACGGAACATGGTAATAAGGTCTCCCGCAAGTCTTCTTTTCTCAAGGCTGAACAAATCCCATTGTCTCAGCCTTTCCTCACATGGCAGGCTTTCCAGTCCTTTCATCATCTTTGTGGATCTTTTCTGGACCCTCTCCAGCCCTCTATTTTTGCATTGTGAGGACTAAAACTGAACATAGTATTTCAGGTGTGGCCTGGCAGGTGCAGAGTAGTGTTGGATAATGACTTATTTGTCTCTGCTGGTGATGTCCTTGTTGATGTAACAAAGCATCCCATTGGATTGCTATGCTGCAGCAGCACACTGTTCATTGATATTGAACTAGTTGTCCACCAGGATCCCCAGTTCCCTTGCCACAGAGCTGCTTCCCAGCTGGGTAGATCCTAGCCTGTGTTGCGCTCCTGGATTAGGTTTTCCTAGGTACATTTGTCCTTGTTGGTCTTTGTAAGGTTCTTATAGCTCACACTTCCAGCCTATTCAGATCTTCCTGCAGGGTGGCTCTCCCTTTCAAAGGGAGGCCTCATTCTACTCCCCATCCCTGTCTTCCAGCTTGGGGAATTGGATACTCTGAGAACAACTGGCCTTGCTATTAAAGACTGAGGAAAGAAGCCATTAAGTACTTTGGCCTTTTCCTCATCCTTTAGCACTATGTTTCCCCCTGCATTCAACAAAAGCGTGGAGATTCTCCTTAGCCCTCTGGTTTCTGATGTATTTGTAAAAACGTTTTTTGTTATCTTTAACAGCACTAACCAGATTAAATTCTAGCTGGGTTTTGTCTCTTCCAATTTTCTCCCTGCAAACCTCATAACATCCTTGCAGTGCCCGTGCATTTCCTGCCCCCTTTTCCAAAGGTCATTATCTCTCTATTTTTACCCTGAGCTCAAGCCAAAGCTCTCTTTTCATCCAGGCCAGTTTTCTTCCCCACCAGCTCAACTTTATCTTCTTTGTTAGGGTACACTTGATCCCATCTTGCTGATCACTTATGAACACATAAAGCTGCTATGTGATCAATATCAGCCCCTGGGGGACCCTACTTGTGACAGGTTGCCATTTTAAAAAGGGGCTGTTTACCACCACTCTGCTTGCAACTGACCAGTTCCCTACCCACTGCTTGGATCACTTGTCTCGACCACAACACATCGGTTTGTCTAGTAGGAAGCTGTGGGAAACTGTATTGAGAGCCTTGGCTTAATTGTACTGGATAAAAAAACCTTTTCCAAAAGGAGGTAATAGATCTGTTGTTGGTTCCAGAACAGTTCTTGGAGGCCAAGTGTTTTGAACTGTCACAAAATGTTGCATCCATCTTATCAACAGCCTAGGGAAGACCACTTCCAGAATGCAAAAGTTTGAGACTGGAGTTCACTTCTCAGGGTTACAGCTTTTAATGGACTGACTGTCACTGATAAGAAAATGATGGAGGAGCACAATGTTCTTGCAATCTCATTAGCTGGATATATTGTGTGATGTTAAAGTTACCAACCTGCAGAATACTAACACACACCAGCTGCAAAAGAGTGAAGGAGAAAGCAATTTAAAGTTATCCATGAAACTTTTATATTCTAGTTGTTTATTTGAAATAACAGTTTGCAGGTTTCTGTTTTTTGTTAGGATTTTTTGGAGTTCTTTTGGGTAGGGGTTTTTTCAGGTTTGTTTTGTTTTGTTTTGTTTGTTGTTGCTTGTTTTTTTGGGGGGTGGGTTTTATTGTTGGTTTTTTGGGTTTTTTTTGCTTTGCTTTGTTGTTGTCTTTTTCCTATTCTGTATTTACCTCTCTTTAAAGAGACCTTATTTCGTGTTAATATTAATATACTATAAAAAGAGCCCTCAACAGCAACCAAATGACAAACCAACCAAACAAAAACCCTGCAACACAAACAGAGAGTATTTATTGGATGTGCTTTCTTGTTCCAATGGTGTTTTTTTAACAGTTTTCCTGCTTATGCAAAATATTTCAGTGATGCCAACTTCTTTTTCAGAAAGGGATGTGAAAATACTCAATACAGAATAAGTAGATATTTACTCCTTACAATTGCTTGACTGTCTAATACAGATATTAGAATGCAAATGTGACATTTTTTACCTGGGGGAAAATCTAACCAAAGAGGTTGACCTTTAGTCATTTATATATCTGCACTTAGTCCACCACTGGTATTTTCAAATTGGCTGTCATGTGCATTGGTAAATATGATGTAAATACCCCTTCACACATCTCCAACCTAACCAATAATTTTCCTCTTAAAGTAAAGCACCTTTGATGCAATACAAGCTCTCATTCATAAGTCTTTCTTTCTAGCTAGGATGAAATATGGCAACTCTGAAAAAGGAACATGGACTGAAAAATGAGAAACACTGAAATATTTACATTTTTTCCTTCAAACTACTCATCCTGGAGATGTATAAAGTGGGATGAACCAAATATTTCAGGCCATAACATTTTGCAATTGTTAGCTGAGAACTGTCTGTGATAGTCCTGTTTCTACACTAGTACAATTTTGTGACAGGTTCATATTAAGTACTTTATTTCTATGGTCTTATTGGATCTTCTGTTTCATGGATAAGCTAAATTTCATCAAGAGTCTGGAATCTGTTGATTCTGGATGTTCCTTCCCATGACAGCATACATGTACCTTTAATGAAAAATGTACAACAAACTTTCTGTGGGGGTCCTATCATTATCAAGTGTTGGTTTTAACCAAAGAATTCTAAATGCTTGCCAATACAATCTGCAGATGATCCCTGAAAAGTTTTTAAGCATGTGCTGGCTAATTTCTTTTAGAAGTGTTGTAGTCATTTGTCTCTAAAATCAGCTCAGATATCTATAAACAATAAGTTTGATTTTCCAGATGTAGCAGCACCAATTGCACCCAGACATGATAATCTGCATGTCACTATGTCACTGAACTGTGAAGTTGCAACCTTTTTTATAGCAGAGATGATTTTGATAAAGAAATAGAAAAATACTCCACTCAAATTAGTGAAATCAATCCTGATGACACACAGTAATGTATCAGAACATCCAAATATTTCATAGAATCATAGAATATCCTGAGTTGGAAGGGACCCACAAGGATCATTGAAGCCCAACTTCTGGCCCTGTACAGGACAGCCCGAAAAATTCACACCATGTGCCTAAGAGCGTTGTCCAAATGCTTCTTGAACTCTTCCAGGCTTGGTGCTGTGTCCACTTCCCTGGGGAGCCTGTTCCAGTGTCTGACCTCCACACTAGAGGGTGAAGAACCTTTTCCTAACATCTAACTTAAACCTCTCCTGACACAGATGATTGCTATTCCCTTGGGTCCTGTCACTGGTCACCAGAAAGAAGAGATCAGTGACTGTCCATTCACTACCTCTTGTGAGGAAGCTGTAGACCACAATAAAGTCTCCCCTCAGTCTCCTCTTCTCTAGACTGAGCAAGCCAAGTGATCTCAGGTTCTTCTTGCACTGTTTCCCCTCAAGGCCATTAGCCACCTTTGCTGCCCTCCTTTGGACTCTCGTAGCTGTATATCTTTCTTACATTGTGGCATTCAAAATTGCACGCAGGACTCAAGGTGAGGCCACACCAGCACAGAGTAGGGTGGGAAAATTACCTCTTGTTTCCTTTCCTTATGCTTAATGTTAGAGCTGTGGAATCACAATTTAATTTTCCCCGTTATACTCACATGCAGCACTGTACTTTCTGTGTCAATGACAATGAGGAACTCTAAAGCTGAGCTTTCTAGAATGAAATTTCTGTACCCTCTGATTTAAGGTGAGATGTCTATGTAATTCTGTTTTCTAGAATGTTCTTTGAAAAATCTGGTTTTGCCACCAAACCCAGGCTATTGAACTAAAAACAACTGTCCTGCTCCAATACAGTGTTTCTATTGGCATTTTTAATGTAGCAAAGGAGTCACTAGAAAAATATGCAATTATCCGATGACAGATTACCAGCAGGATATAGGTCTTCAAAACATTGCTTGTAACTTGGTTTTGGGTGTAGTTTTTTTTTAACCAAGTAGACATAGTGAGATGAATTACTATTCTCTATAGAAGCAAAATAAAATGAGAGGTTTCTTATTTAAATACCTGTCACAAAATTCTTACTAAATACATAACACTTCTCAAATCACCCTTATCCTCTTGAACCAGAGAACATTCAGTTCTTCAATGGTCACAGAAAAGAAATAGATAAGACTTAGGAAGTCTCTCCATACTTGTAACACAACCTTCTTCTCCCTGTAGACCCTTTGGTTGTCTGATGCATCACACTGCATATTTATGGGAAAAAACTTGCTTCTCTTATGCAACAGAGAACTAGAGAAAGGATTTTCCTTTCAGAAACTACTTTGTAGAGCCTTAAGTATACAATAGAAATAAAGAGACAGAGAAGTGGAAGGTAATATCATCAGAACTGATTTTTTTTTTAGTTAACTATGTTCGAAATTCAATACTTAATTCAGTGAAAGCTTCCATTAGGAACTTGTTTTCCTATACAGAATGAAAATGCTGTGAGCTTGAACAGGGTTTAAGCTAAACAGAATCAAATCTATTAAGACTTCTGAAGGTAATGCTAAAACATAAAATATGTTTACTCTGGATGATTTGTTTGATTCCATTGCAAACCTTAGTACTTCTTTTGAATATTATGAAAGGTTCCCAGATTTCCTGAATTGCCCTTTCTTTTGAATTTATCTTTCTGCCTTCCTTTTTCAACTGAATTTGGTTTCAGATTTTCAAGGGCACATTCACTGTCTTGTCATTGAAGTGAAGTTGAAGTCCTGAAAGTCTTTAGTGCTGATAATATATTTGTTAGAAAGAGAGTTAGAGTTTTCCTATATTCTAACTGGGAAATGCTATGGATCATTCCCCACATGCACACTTCAAATGAAAATTTTCATTTGAGTTTTAAATTTGAAAAATGCTGACAGGTCTTATTCTTAGCCCTCAACATTTTGATTTGTGTTTCTGTTAGCTTCCTTGTTTAAAGGAGCTTTGAAACCCTTGTGGGATTAAGATGAAATGCCTGTACTGGATATTAATTGAAACTGGTCAGTGCATTCTGCTGAGGAAAAGTCCCAGCTCAAGCATGTGATAAAATTTTTCAGCCTTAGAATTGCATCTCTGGGTGGCCATAAATACATTTTGAAATTAAATCCTAGATTGGTGATAGAAGTTGATTTACACCTGTCACATGGCAGTGATGGAACTTTTATGAGATAATTTTGCTTGAGTGCTTATTATCTTTTTGCTTGGTTATTTTTGTCATGTAGAATCATTTAATTCAGATAAACATGGTGAAAAATGTAACAAACTTCATTGTGTCATGTTTTATGACATGGTAGCTGTCTTTTAGTGAGAGATGTATGAAATGCATTTCTGTGAAAATTGTTCCTTGAAACATTTTTTGGTTCATTTTTTAAAAATATCCCTCATGTCATTAAAGAAAGGAACTCAGAAATGCTCTGAGATGTTTTTGGCCAAAGTACAGCTGCAATTCTGATTTCACATTTAGCTCATCATTTTTTCCTATAGTCTTGTTAACCAGCTCTTCTCTTGACATAGAGGGAAATAAATTCACCCATTACATCCCCCATATAATTTTTTTTAAAAGCTGACTGTATGACAAAACCGATACCTATATATGACAATTCTACTTTTTAATCTCTTAACTAGACTGTTGTGTCTTCTTGGTATTGTAGGTCCTTGCCAGTTACTGGAATATCTCAGCACATTCTGACATCTGGATTTCCAACGTGGCAGGTATTTTATATGTGTCGTTGCAAGCTCTTGCTGCTCATGAGGCTCCAAGTCACTAAGAACAAAGCAGTCCCTGGTAGATACCAATGGTGAGCTGATTCCTTTCCTCTTTCCTTCAGCTCATTCTTCAATCACCATGAAAGTGGAATTGTATCAGGTTTTTACTGCTCTCCAAGTCACAGTGACCTAATTGACTCATATCACTTTGGAGGAATATCATCAGTTAGTTATTTATTGCCTTTTAAATCTCCTCATTGTAGACTTGTATAATTTTGAGGATTAAAGAAATTAATATTGTACATTCATCTGAGGGCCAAACAAAATTTTAACCTTCCATCTACATGCTTGAGATGCAATATGTTTTTGCTAATAGGGCTAAAAGAATCCATTTCTAAGCTAGTTCTAATTATTGCCACACAAATACCAGTAAGAGCATCTTCATCTAACATGACTAATAAATGTTGATTTTTAATTAAGAAATACTTGCAATATCAAAGGAGCTTTCATCTGTGTAGAAAGGATACTGAAAATATTTAAATTTCTACTATATTTTAAATTACTGTATTTTCTTTTACAGTGAATTTTTGCACTATCTAAAATTCAATAGATACCTTTTCGTATCACCTTCTAAATAGCTACTATATGGAAACTGGGCACTCTGTCCCTAATTAACATCGTGTGTTCTTTTAAACTGCATGAAGGGACCAGTTAAATTTTCCCTGCTGATCATAATCAAAAGCCTGTTTGCTTAGCAATCACTATTATAATAAAAAAGAGTGAGTCAAAAAGAAGAGAGATTATTTATATAAGTGTCTGTGCCTATACCACAAAGAGGTCTGTTTTCAAAGCAGAGCACAAAGAAAAAGCTTCTCAGTTCCCAGTGATGTTAATGTAAGTTCTCCAGCTAAATCCCTGAACTTCTCTTTGAAAACACACCCCTAATGTAGATAAAAGTGTAGGTTTCTTCTTTCTTTCAGCAAAGAGAAATTCTAGTTGGATTTATTTTGCCCCTCTTCTCATTCTGATACATTATCTAAGCTAGGGCCTGTGAAAACTCTGCTGAGAGTCATATTTACACTCTTCTACAAAAATAATTCCCCTTGGTTCAGAAATCAAAGCAGACTTCAGACTTCATCAGCTTTGGGGTTTTTTGGGTTTTTTTTAATGCTTGTAAGTTATCTTTTCTTCTTTCCCTCAAGAGGATGTCTACAAAGGAGAGGTGAAACTGATATAAACTACTGGGGGAAGGGAAGTCACCTAGTTTGGACCTTGGAGGCTGCAAAAGGCAACACTCTAGGGCAAAAATCTTCCTGTCTCTCTTGTTCACTTGTGGAAGAAGTCTTTAGTAGGTCGTTGAAATGAAGCAGATCTGGAGAGGTTGTTCTTCATAACCTGTTGGGGTAGTCTGCAGTGTCAATTCTTGCTTAAGGGGAAGAGCAGAGCACCCACTGGAACTGGCCTCTGAGGAAATACTGGGTCAGAAGCCAAATGTAAAACAAGAAAAGAAGGCTTACTTTTAAACAAATTTTTTTTTCCAGGAATGGACCAGTTTCCCTTTGAAAACAAGACTGCATGAGAAAGTCAAAAGAGGTTTTCACTAATAACTCAATTTGTACTGAAGAAGTCTTTTAATAAATCATGTCATTTGTTCTTTTAATGTATATAATAAGGTGGTATGACTTCATTTCTGGCATCAAATTCACTAATTACATTTATATTTTATATGAGCATTCATATTTTATAAGTGTAAAGCAACCATTTTAATGTTTTTTGTTTCTTTTTCAGTGGACATCTTAAAATTTAATCTTTTCACTCCAATTTGGAGTGAAACTAACCTTCCAATTGGCAAATTGACCCTGGAAAGGTAATTCTGGTGGTTTGGCTAGTTCTACTCTGTATGATGGGGTTTTGATTATCTGTGCCAAGAGAGTAAATTCCCAACATTTACAGAATAATTGATTATCTCAGTTGAGAAGTTAGAAAACGTGTAATGATTATGAGTGCCAGGAAGGAAAACAAAAACAAAACATTATTTTGCTTAAAATTAAAATTAACAGGAACATGTATTTTTAATGTCATAGAACTTTGGAAGAGTTACATTTTTGGAAGATAATAGTTGATTCATTCTGTTTACATCTCCTGGTTAATTCAGGCAGACTGAAATATTACATAGGAGTTGTAATTATTTTATTTTTTTTTAATATTCAGAGTTACTTCTCAGTAGAAGGAATGTGGAGACTATTTTCAATTTGAGTTGTAATTTATTGTGCGACAAAGCCCATATATATAAGATAAACTAAGATTAAATGTATACTAATAAATATATTTATGACATTTCATTTCTTTTTTATATCAACATTACATGGACACAGAAACCTTACTTTCAGGAGAGGCTGGAGACAGCTGGCTGCAAAAGGCAGCATTTATAGCTTGCAGTCTCACTTCTGCCTAGACTATACAGAAAACAGCCTGTACCTTCCACAGATCACCACAATAACAGAAATGCCTTTTAGTTAAAGTGCTTTTTGCCTTTGTTTTTACTCATTTCCCCTTCATTACAAAGAACACAATCTACTCTTCAAAATGAAGACATATTCATTTTTTCTAGTGATAGTGTGTTTGCCACTCAAACTTATTTGCAGATAATAAACCAGATATGTCATACTACTGAAGTTTTACTTTTTTTTTAATTATGGAAATTCTTCTTGATGAAAAACTATTCATTGCACGGTTTAAGAAAAAGCAATTTCCCATTTTAAGCCCTGTGTTGTTTTCTGTCTGTTCTTAACAGTTCCTAGATCATTTGCAACATATATTAAAACCATATTTAAAAACTGTAAAGACAGTCAGATTATTTGTCACAAATGTTCCAAAAATGCTCTCAGAATAATTGAAGAATACTCAATCATTCTTATTAAATATGAAAAAAAGAAACACAAGGATGTTTCAGAGCTCCAGTTTCAACTGTTCCACAGTCTAGCTATGTTCCAACCTGTAGGAAGCTGAGACCTCACAGTCCTTTCTTCCCTTCTCCTTGCCATCTCAATGACTCTTCAACTAGATACATCCAAAGCATCTTAACTTTACTTTACTCTGCCCAGATGAAACTACAGCTGACTAAATTACCAAAGGTTTGCACAGAGCTAAATGACACATAACTAATGGCATATGACAACTTTGAAAATTTTCATCCTTCAAAAGACATTAAAAATCATTGTTAATTCTACATGTCTTAGAGGACCATAAGTATTAACTCTGATCAAGGAGAGATGGTGAATCAAAAGCATTCTCAAAGGCAGCTTAAGTAATGGCAAATTGTAACTCTCATGAGTTGCTAAATCCCCTAATTCTTCATGTACTCTTGCTAAAGACGGACAGCAGATTTTAAATAAAAAGCTAAACATAAACAGTTGTACTTTATTTTCTACTATGTGGCTGTCTAAGATGGATGTCTTCTGAATTGCAAATGAATCACCAGAACCATAGAGTTATATAAGTTAATTTATCAGAAAGAATCAGCAAGCCCCTGACAAATTTCTAGCAGTCCCATGCTTCAACTCCAGACTCAGAATCTATGCCATGTGTCAGACTAAGCTGGAAAGGGCCACAAGGATACTCTAGGGATTGTAGCTTCTTTCATACAAGGAGAGGCTGAGAGAGCTGGGACTGTTTGTTCTGGACAACAGAAAGCTCACGGGGATCTTATCATCGTGTTTACATATTTGAGAGAAGGGAATGAAGAAGAGTGAACCAGACTTTTCTCAGTGGTACCCAGGTAATAGGTACAAGTTTTGTGTTGGATTTTCTTTTTACTATGAGCATAACAAAACACTGGAACAGGTTGTTCAGTGAGGTTATGAACTCTTCAACCTCAGATGTTGCCCCTGGAGAGGTTTAGACTAGATAGTAGGAAGAAGTGTTTTTCACAGAGAGATGTAAAGCATTGGAAAAGGCTGCCCAGGGAAGTGGTGGAATCACCATCCCTGGAAGGGTTCAAAAAATGTGTGGATATGGCACTTGAGGACATGGTTTAATGGTGAACATGCTGGTGATGCTAGATTGATGGTCTTAAAGGTCATTTCAAGTCTTAATGATTCTATGGTTCTATTCAAAACTCAACAACAAGATCCTGGATAGCCTGCTCTAGATAACCCAGCTTGAGCAGGATCCCCTGCAGCTGGACTAGACAAGCTCCAGAGGTCTCTTCCAACAGCAGTGGTTCTGTAAGTCCATACTATTGCAGCTCATAAACTTGGGAGTGAAATCCTGTCCCTAGTGGTGAAAAGATAAATCGATTTTCATTGACTTCAAGCATTTCATCCAGTACGCTAGCTTTCCAGCAATTTTGCAAACGGGAAAGTATTCTTCAAGTTTATTTTTTAATTTTGTTCTCTGGTAAACAAAGACATACCAGTCTGGTAAACTTATGCAGAAAGCCTGATGTTTCTGGCCTTTTTCTCTAAGTGGAAATATTCCCAATTTTCATTTACGGAAAATAGATTTCTTTTGATTGACTTTGCTTTAACTAAAATAAATCATCTTCACTGAAACTCAACATGCTGCCTGCGTAGTGCAATAAAACCCAACCCATTGTTTTTAATCCATTGCATTATCTACCAATTTTTCTTGAATTTCCTCTGAGAAATATTACAAAGTTTTTCTTGTGCATAAATATTAACATTCTAAACCTTCTAGCACCAGCAACTGTGACAGTCCTTTTTCCCCCATCTTTGCTGCTGCAAAAGGTTTCCTAAAACAATAATGCACTCACCATCTAATAACAGAACACCGTGTTTTCTTAACACTTCCTCAAGCTTCAGGTCAATGACTGACAGAATAAGGTTACAAACCATGCCTTCTCAATACACATCCAAACGCTGCCAGAACCTGACTGCAGTCACTAGTAATAACAAACTCTAACACCTGCAATCTTATCAGGTGGCAGTAATACCATACCAAAAATCCCAGGTTGTCACGATCCCTGCAAATAAATGTGAAATGAGAAAGCATACAACTCTTCTCTGTTCCAATTTTTACAGGAAGAGTGACAATTTCCTCCTGCTCAAGTTGTCAGTCCTTTATTATATTGTTTTTCAATTCTTTCTGTTAATATAAAAGTGGCACAAGGTGCAAATGAAACCTGATATATTTTATGTAGGCAAACGTTGAAGTCTTTGGATTGAAATTGTTGATTCCACCTCAAGAAATAGTCTCCATTGAGACAGAAATTAGTGAAACTCTGTTCATTTACAGCTTAAATACTTCTCAATCATTCATCTATGCATCAGGACCCTGGGTTTACTTAGTTACATAGCATTTTCCTGGTTTTACCCCCTCTTTTTAATATCTGATTTAATATTGAGATGCAACCAGAAAAAAAAGTCTTTTTTTGAAGGACACTTAGATATGAACATCATTGTTCAAAGAGGACAAAGAGAAAATGTGTCCCCTATTATTTTGTCTTTTATTTAATAAAACAGAATATTATTTTCTCAGCATAAATAAATTATCTCTATTTTCTTCAGTTTCTGCCATATAATTACCTCCGTTATGATTTCGTGCAGATAAAAATTTCTAAATTATACAGCTTATTTGGATAATGGAAGTCAATTTAATTTGTACTACAGGGGTTCTTCTCTGCATGCAACTCTGTTTCCCACAGGATTTGTAATTTTATTATTTTTTTAAACCCTAAACTTTTAAATAAATACAACAGACCTAGCTAAATCTAAAGAAGTCTTTGTAAAATGTACTGCCATGAAACTCATTGGAAATCTTACAAGTCCTTTCACAATTCTAAATTGCAGCCCCTATTTTGTCAATACTTCAAATCTTTGAAGAAAATTTCTCTTGAAACTTTGTCTTACCTCATAGAAATACAAATCTAGGCTTTTGTATTAAGGAGAAATGGTACCCGTAAAGAAACATGCTGTTACAAAAATGCTATTTGGAGCTGAACAGGGTCATTATCAAAGACAGTTTAATACATATTCTCCATTCTACAACGGTGGTTATTTGGTCTCTTGAGTGGTTAACCCTGCAATTTTCCTTTATGGCCTCGAGCAACTTTTGAAATTCCAGAGTCACTGCCACTCTTACAGACCATAGGCACAACATAGTTCCTATCTGAAATAATAAAGTTGGAAAAGCTTTTTTTCCAACAACAGTGTTTACAAACAAATTTTAGAGCTGCATCAACTTATAAGTTACAGTGATGTAAATAATAGTAATGACAATACCTCTCTTCCTTATTTCATATTTCACAGAATCACAGAATACATAGGGTTGGAAGGGACATCTGGAGATCGTTTAGTCCAACCTCACCACTAAGGTAGGGTTACCTAGAGCAGGTTACACAGTAACATGTCCAGGTGGGTTTTGTGTGTCTCGAGAGGGAAAGTCTAGAGCCTCCCTGGGCAGCCTGCTCCAGTGCTCTGCCACTCTCATTTAACCAATTTTTGTTGTGAACAATGCCCAATCCATGAAGTTTTACTAGAACTGCTTTTGTTGAGACAAAAATGGGGCAGGCAGGGAGAAAAAAACTTTGTTCATAAATTCCAACCCTGTTATTTCTGAACCTACATGAGAAATACACAGAAATGAATCTAATGGGTTTTCACTGCACTGGATTGTATAATTTTTCCAGTGTTTGCCATTTGAAATAGAAGGTACCAAACATGATACATATTTAGGCATTTGTGTTTCTATTGTTAAAATTTCATCAGTATCTACTTTCTTATTTGCCATGCTCTTTGATTTGATGTAGAAGGACTTATGTTTAGGTTTGTCTGGTGGCTTCTCACAGGTGAGTCCATGCGATGTGCTATTATCTGCTTCTCTCTCTCATTTGGCCTTCTAAAGAGATGGGATACTCTTCCTTTTGCCATCTTAGGGCTTTGTATCACAAAATATTTAAATTGCAGTATAAGAAATGAATAACTTCCCTAACTTGTAATCTCTTCAACCTAACAAAATCAGCATCTTCAAGGTTAAATAATAGATTTATTCAGTTCTCAGAACTATCTTTATTCATCTGATTTCTGAAATAATTGCAAAATTCAGTCGCTGTGGTGACTTTTGCAGCACATTGTCTTCCCATCACAAAATTTCTTCTATATTCTTCAACTTTTATCTGGCATATTTTCCATCTCCATGAACAAACTGCTTTCCTTATTTAGCTGAACAAGTTCTTTTTAGCTTTATGTGACTTTTTTACATACATCACTAAAGTTCAGTAGAAAATCTTCAATTAAAATTGCTGACTTTTCTGAATATAATTACTTTTTGCTGCCCCTAAAGCATGTGTTATTTTAAAAATGGCTCTCATGAAAACTGAAGCAAATTCTTCAAACCTATATTTGAAGAACCTCATAATAAAGATATGGTTTCTCTTCAGTCTGGATGGCTGTTTTTATTCTGATTGACTACATTAACTGATATACTCGCAGATCAAACATGCAATAACTTTAAGCATGGCAGCTTTTCACATTGCCTAGGACAGTATTTTAGTACAGGACAAACCAATGTGCAAACCTGGGTAAGGCAGGGAAAAGCTATTCTGGATGTCCTGATCTGGAGATAGCCTAAATGCACTGAAAGAGCAGAGAATAGAGAACAGCACACATCTGCAGAGAATTGTGCACATGAGAATTCTATATGCAGTAAAATGTTTCCACCATGGAGACAGTTTCTATTTTCTGCAATTTTAGAGAGCATATATTCAGAAATAGTTAAAACAAATCAAATGAGCTCACTAACAAATATTTTCAAATAAGCTCCGTTTTGATTTTTATTTTTGCAACAAAATAGAAAGAAAAATCAAAAAATTGAACTATGCTAAAGAGATTCCTATAGGAAAAAAAAAAAAAGAAAATAAATCATAATTATAAAAAAAAAATGTTAGGGGAAATAAACCAATGATGAATTGGCATTGATGAAACAGCTAAAACTGAAGTAACCAAAACAGTTGATTTAGTGAAATGGTAGCGGCTTTTATAGGTGTTGTTTACTTAATCAACTGGATATTGCTTCAACATTTCTCAGTGGACAGCTCAGTAAAAAAACTTTATTAGTTATACTTACTTGTGTGAAAGTAGAATAGTTGTAAGTAAATTCCCTTAATAATTTTCAAAAGAGCTAGAATTCTTGCATACTGTCTCCCTGATATATATGACAGTGAAGGCATTGTTAAACAAAAAAAAGGATAAGAAGTTCAAGGAACCTGGTAGAGCATGTGTTTGCTGTTCATCGGCTTGCTTCCCTCCATCTTGTTTTAAAGCTCTTTTGATATAACACTTCAAGCAGAGAATAGTATCTCTTAGAAACTGAAAAAAACTTGAATGGATGATGAGTCAGTACTCAGATGAATTTAAAGTAGAATATAAGAAATGCTCTTCTGAGAAGTAAAAGAATAAACCTGAATTTTTGCTAGTATGAAGTGGCTTTCTTTCCTCTGTTGTATATACCATGTTCCTAGCAATATCCCCGTTTCTGGAATGCTCTTTTACAATTGACAGCTACTGAAGTTTTCCTGTATTGTGTTCCAATTTTCCTTTCATGATTGGACACTAGATCTACCCTGTCAAAATTATTTCTTTTATTGATTATTCTACCTCTAATTATAGCATGGGACACATATGAATTTATTATATTAAGACTGCCTGCAAGTAATATCTTCTGTATTCCCTAGAATCATAGATTTTTGCTCAGCTATAGACATTAATCACAATTGCAGGTTTTTATTGACTAATTCTCTCCCATTTTACAGTTGAAACCAAATGGGTATTGGTTTGGGGATTTGTTTGTTCTAAAACCAATCTGTTTAAAGAGCCTGTGCAGCTGCAAGATCAAGCTTAAAGTAGTAGTCAGGTGACATCCATTTTTCAAATCAAATATATTATTGCATCCTTATAAGGAAATAATGAATACAAGTTTGTGTAATTAATTATTCTTTCTGTTCAATTTTTTCTGCTAGTTCCTTTCATACTTATGAGTTCCAAAACAAAGTGGTTCAGGTAGAAAAAATCCTTTAAATGCTTATCACAAATCATAGCTTATTCAAATAGGCTAATTTATTGCAACTGCACAATGAGAGTTTATTAAATATTAATTTTCTTCTATCTGCACTGGTATTAGTAATTTAAGTTTGGCTACAGTGTAATCAATTACAGTGAAACGTGCTGTGGAAAAGTGAGCCTAACACATTAATTTAATCTATTTTAGCTACTCCTGCTGTCTCCAAAATCATTTCTATGGTTACAAGGCATTTGTCAAAGATTTCTAAAAGAAAACATCCTGTGTTGCTGATTCTTCTCTAGATAAGGCTAGCATTTTATTATTTTCTTTTGAAATACCTAGTTTGGGATTTTTGAATCTCTAAATATTTCTTAGTCAGTAGAAAAGAATTAAAACATTGTCATCAATTGACATTTTCTGTAGACAAAATGCATGGTAGCTGCTTGTAAACAGATACAAGAAACATGCAAATGTTTATAAGTAGCTAGAACTTGACATGTCTCATCTGAGATATCAGAGTACTCAAGTTTTTTCACCCTTTCAGCAGACATGCTGACAGATTTCACCTTTAGAGCTGTAAGAGTTTAGTTCTAGGCTGAGATGAATATAAATTGATATCTATAATATCAAGACAGGAGGAAGGAAAGGACTGTAATTTTAATCTCTTAAATATGAACCCATATCAGCTTTAATCCTGCATTTGATACAGGTCATGTGTGGCCCCAGGTGGTAGAAGCTTCTAATACAAAGATTCTACTCTTGATACTTAAATGCAATTGGCATCAACCTCATATTATATTGATTGTTTTTGTGAGAAATACATTCTTTTCAAATATCGTTTGAGAGAAAATAATGCAAGCTGCTCTGGGACTCCAATAGGGACTATCATCAGAGCCTAAAAATAGGCCATGATTACTGTCCACTTCTAGCTTGTATAAATTTGCACTGCTGCCCAAAGGGGCAATCTCTGCCTCTTGCCAGAACAAGGGTTCCTTAGTCTGAAGGGCAAGCTGATTCTAAACCCCTAGACTCCAAATATAAAAGTCATGTAGCCATCAGCCTCACTGAGTTCCATACTGGAATGCTGCTTTTTTGTCCTTTATTTACAGACAAAATGAAACTCCGTTCTCCAGAGTAGTCTCTCTGCTGTCCGTTTAACACAAAATAAATAGAATTTATTTTTGTTTGTGAAGAAGGCTCATATATATATCTATGTATACACATATTATTTATTTATATAATACATATAACTTTATCACGGGATTGGCAAGGCTATTTGCTGGCATGATGGCAATGCTGAGAAAACAAATTCATTATGAACTCTGCAAATATGACTATGGCTATAAGAAATCATAGCATGAGTTAGGTCAGATGTTACCTCTGGACCATCTAGTCTATTCCCTGTTCAAAGCAGCCCTAACTTCAAAGTTAGGTTAGATCGTTGGAGACTGTTTCCAGTTGAATTATAAAAAAACTTCAAGGACTGAGATTTCATGGACTTTCTGGGCTTCTGTCCCAGTCCTTAACCATTTTCATGGTGTTTATTTTTTGGCTTACTGTGGTGAGTTGAGCCTGACTGGTGCCTAAGGTGCCTAAGAAAGCTGACCTGTCACTCCCCCTCTTCATCTAGACAGAGAGAGAAAACATAATGACTTGTGGGCCACAGATTTTTCCCCCCCTTATTAAATATGTCATCACAGAATCACCACCACTAATGGCTGATTTCACCTTGCTCAGCACTGGGTCCAACCTAGAGCCATTGGCATTGCCTCCATGGTACACGGAGGAAGCCTCATGCAGCCCCCCACAGAAGCCATCCTTATAGTCCCCCTGCCACCAAAACTCACCATGCAAACCCAATACATATACCTAGTTGGAATTTTCCTTTTGCAGCTAATGTCTGAAGTCCATTGCTTTTTCCTTTATAGCAACTCATTAAGGTAATTGAAAACAGCAATCTGATCCTCCCCCGCCTAGTCACATCTCCTCTGCACTAAACAAATCCATTTGCCTTTTTCTCTCCTCATCTATCACATGCTCCAATCCCCTAACCATCTCAGCAGTATAGTACTAATGAGTATATCACTGTAAAAGTAAAGATTATCAAAGAGGAAAGAGAAAACTTGAAAATAAGCAAAGTGATCAAGGTAGTACTGGGCACATGTATCTGGTTGTAACGAAGAACTGCTAAGGTAGTATTTTTTTCTGAAAAATAAAGTGCAGCCACTTCAAACCTTTTCTGAAGGCAATCAGGTGTGAATAACTTAGGCATTAACTCCCAGATTTTGGGCAGCATGCTCTCTTTCCTTCACTGAAACATATTGAACCCCCTCTTTTGATATAAAGAGCTCAGTATTGTCTCCAGGAAGTTTATATTGAGGTCAGATTCCTTGAAAGATTAGGAAGTTAGAATAATGATTTTCCTAATCTTGTTGTGGCTATAAATTATAGTAGTTTCATTTCAAAACAGAAGTACTAGAACTTTTAGATCTGCTTTTTAGATATTAAATACAGTTTGCTGGAAGGAAGCAGTGGCAGGGAAATAAGAAGCTGATGAGGATGAAAGCAAACCCTTTTCAATATAGGTGACTTACAAGGTAAAATGCTTCTTTGCAGTGTGCAAATTCTGACTTTAATAACAAAGCAAAAAGCCAAAACAGCCTTCCCAGCTCCATGTCTCATGAAGCAAGCACCAAATCTATCTTTCACATGTTAACTGGCCTATTGCCTAGATTAATATTTGTTCTAAAGATGTAAATGCAAATGAAAATTTTAATGACAATTATTTCTTTGCATTATGTGCACTGACTTACGCCTCTGTTTTGAGATAAGGTGACAGCAAGTCAATGAATGAGAAAAGAAAGACAATGAATGACACCTTTATAAAGTGAGGTTTTTAGCTGCTCCATTTAATGTTTTGTGAAATATGGAAAAGGACATTAATTCACCAAAGAAAGCTTGCAATCATGAAAGTACTAGCTTCACTTCATATTAATTTTTTTGAAATTTAAAGATTTATGCTTGCTAATTCTAGGTGAATGCACGTAGCCCTAAGAAGAGTTAAACCATGACTTCCTCTTCAACTGTGCTGCAAAATTTTTAATGATGTATTTAATATTAAAAGGCAATAAGAACCATCACTCTATCACTGAAATTTTAGCAGCAGCAACCTCAGAACATACCATCTTGTCCATATGTGTGTTCTATGAGGCAATTTTCCAGTGGATTGGTTATGATGAAGAGTTTGCATAGATGTAAATGTCCCAAAACCTAGCCAAATGACTAAGTTACACATTTTCACAGAAGTGTGATCTAAATTTATTCATCCTGGTTATTCAGAGGGCAAAACTAGTAATCATAGATTGAGGATGAAGCATTTGTTGGGATTTTCAAAGTCTATTGCAAATATATGTCTACATCTATTTGCATCATTAGGACATATACTGTCATCTCTGGCATTGGAAGAGAGGAAATTTAATGTCAAATGCTTTGGAAAATACTGTAAGCACAGTTAATTCAACATGTTTGTTATTTGTGTGATTTAGACGTGTTACAAAAAGTCACAAATGCGAGACCCTGAATATTTTTATCTAGAAAGACGATGTTTCAGTGCAAGAGGAATTTTGATTGAGGAATTAAGTCAGATGTCAATTCTCAGTTTTACAAAATAAATCTGGTTATTTGAATCTCTAGTAAAATAAAGATGTTTTTCGAAGTAAACAGGACTGTATAACATGCAACATATTAAGTTTGAATTCAATGGCAGAGTGGAACATTTTTTTCTAGATATCTAGATACTGTACTGTTTCATGATTGTATCACTTTTCTTTTCCAGAAAACAGTTACACTTATGAAAATACTCAGTCACATTGAATGCTCCATCACAGCACATTGATCACAAATCAGGTTATTTCCTTCTCTCTGGTCATTGGCAATGAAATGCAAGCTGAATGGCAAGGCAAGTCATTGCCTCTACCAGTCTCCAGGTGCTGCACCACAGAGTCTGAGGTTGCTAGTCCTCAACTATGCCATTTTTTAGCAACTGCAAAAGACTGTTGTAATGGGTATGCTTTGCAAATTGTTAAGCATTTCCTAGAAAATTATACCAATTCCCTACTTTCTACTTCAGTTGCTCTGTTTATTTTGATTTTGTTGGATGTTTTTTGGTTACTGAATCATTTGCAAAGAAAATTTGCTTTCAGCACTATTGGTGACCTCATAGATGTCATCTGAAGCTTTTTCTGCTGACCCCAATAAGGTATTAAATACCTATATAGATTGATCTACAATATATCAAGAGTTTCTTAAAAGATCCTGGCAAAATATATATTTTTTCAGTCAGGATGCAATCTTGAAAGAAGATGTCATTTTCTGTCAATTTGATGTAAAAGGTTCTGCATGTTTTTCAACACAAATGCAGAAATTCAGTCATAGGGCTTGACCTGAATACATCTAGGAATCTTGATTTAAGATTGCTAATTGCTTTATGACTCAAACTCAATACAAAAACACTGTGAAAGCAAGGGGGTTTGTTTAGTTTTCCTTTTTTTCTCTGGCATTTATACACTGTGAGAAATAAACAGCTGGGGTAAGCAGCAGGCTTTTCAATATGTTTTATTTATTTATACACAGAACTTTAAGCATATGTCATATTGATGGCATTTACATCATAATATATGTTGTTCCCTATAGCTGTGCAAATTCAGCAAAATTGTCTGAATATCTACTGAATATTAAGGCAGGAACAGCTTACCAAACTTTTTTCCATCTGGTTCTTATCCCGCAGGCTCAGCTTTTCTACATAAAGCACTCAGTGAAGGAAATATATGTTTTAAAATGTAATAGTCTGCCTCTGAAACAAAGTGGTTCCTTTACTCAGTCCAAATGAAAGAAGAAATAGACATGAGAATTTAGTTTGTTCCAGCCACAAGAACAAAAAGAATAGAAGGGAAGCATCCACAGGGAGAACTAAGTAAGAGGATTACATCTAGATTAAATTAAATACATTATAAAATGTGGTTTTCTATAACAGCTTGTACAACAAATAGACCTTTCCACTTGTACAGTTCTGTTATAAATTTATATATATTCAACACATGTATTGATGCAGAAGGTATGTTCTTTCTGTTCTTTAAGTCTACGCTAGTATGTTAAGACTTTGCCCTTCACAGAGTGGTGTCTATGATGTGAGGCTCCTCACTATGTGTGCCCTTAGTCTGAGAAATAATATCAGGAAAAATTATACAGGAATTCTATTGATATGTCTATAGTCAGTCCATGCATGCTTCACTCACGGCCACCAGCCCTGTTAGCTGCTCTATGGAGACTACGTACCTCAACATGCAAAACTCTGTGTATGCATCCAATTTAGAACAAGCAAGTACTGATTTCTCTGATCTTTGATATTGTTCCAGAGCCTGGTGATTTCCACATGTTTTCTGTTTGATTTGTTTTGTCTAGGTCAATCCTGCTCCATCTCTACACAGATGCAATAACTTTCAATAAAAATTGCAGAAGTTCAAAACAGTGGATGTTTTCATGTTCAAACCATAATGTATCCAGTTCCTGTGTTGCATTGATTTCTTGCTCTAGAAGATTCAAGGAGATCTACTTTCATGTATTGTTCTGGACAGTGACTGGAAATGTATTCTTCATATAGTGGGATGTCTCCAAACATGGACAAAAGAGCTCCCTCCACATTAAATGACTAAAATGTTGTCTTTTAAGCAGGAGGCGTACTTGAAATATACTTTACATAGCAGCATAATGCTATGTGTCATTCATTATCTTGAAAAAGCACCGTAACAGCAATGATCCACTTACTGCTACAAATTGTGGGCAGACAATGTTCAGGAAAATGGAGCCAGTGACTAGTACTGTAACCATGGCAACAATTGTCTGGCATCTCACACATGCAGTATGGAATGAGAAGACACATAACTTTGCACTTGGGAGATACACTGTCCAAACACCAATGAGTCGCCTTCACCTTTTTCCAGCACAGAGAGGAGTGATGGGTACCTTTTGCTGAGAAAAATATGACAAGTCTGAAATATGACAGGTGAAATGGAAACCTACATAAGATAGGATCTTCCCTTTATTCCCAATAGATAAGCTCTATTCATTTCCTGGCAATATAAAGATTTTCAAGACTGCAGATAGCATATGCACTTTTTACCCTGCATAGCCTGAATCCATGAATCTTCTTAAGACATATGCTATCTTCTCAGTATAAGTTAGTTTTGCGATGCACCTACCACCTAAGCTGTAAATAATCAGTGTTCAAAAAAACCTCTCTTATCATGGTAACTTTCAGAAAACATACAAATTCTGTCATGTGCCTTTAGTTTGAAAAACTGAATTTGTGACACAGTTTACTGTGCCTCCAGTAGCAATTTCAAGAGTATCTACTTTTTACATTAGTCACTCACTGACTCACTGGTCATTTTAGTACTGTTTTAAAGAAAAGAAGAGGAAAACTACAGAAACAAAATGGCTACAATTGCTTGGTTGGCACCTGAAGTTTTCTTCCTCGGGCAATGGTATCCAAAGTTATGTGCTTAGCTTCTTAAACATTCCCAAGTTCAGTGGGAAAGTTGAAAACAAACATGACATTTTATCCTTGGCAAGGCAGTTAATAAGATGGAAGATTTTATTTTTAGCATTCCAAAATCATTCTTTGTTCTCTACCTCGTGGTTATTTCTGCAAATAATAAAAAGAAAGAACTCTGGTTTCAAAACCACCTAGTGAAATACAGAACAAGATGCCATCAGCTAAAGGAAAGATACTGAGTCCTTGAGCTTACTCATAGTCCTATAATGATGTATCTGAGTGAAATTCTTTCACTTGTACAGAAGAGGACACATAAATTCAGACATAATATGAAAATACATGTATGCTATAATTCAGTGTCATCATCAGGAAATTATAATGAAATTGGCTTCATTAATGACAATTGGCTCGTATGCATCCATTTAATCGAAACCAGAGGATATCCAGTGAAGCTGGAGCATTGGGCAAAATACTGGCATGTGAATTTTTCTGTTCATAAATGCAAGAAGTCATTCAGTGGAGAGAAAAAATTGACATTCACATATTGAATTTGAAATATATCAAAAGAATGATCAGTGTGCCTGTCTATATTGCTCAGCAAAAACATTTTCTCACTCTGTAGTGGTAGAAACAAATCACAGAAGGATTAACAAATAATAGATAAAACCTAAATTGAAGAATATATATATAAATAAGCCTGAATATAGTTTACATAATGTATAACAGAGAAAACAATAGCATGTTCCCCCATTGGACAACTGCATTTTGTTGTGGACCTTAAAAGATATATATTCAAATAATAGAAATTAACATGATTGTATCAGAGAGTTTATAAAGACTGCCATGCATAAGCAAATAAGATGACTGAATAATTTTACATGGAACAGGACAGGGAAAACACAGGCAAAAAACAGACTATTTCAAGAATATAAATGGAATCTTGCTGTCCTAGAATAGTAATAACAAAACATTTCATTTAAGGTCCTGGTTTTGGATCGATAAAATTAATTTCTTCTCAGTAGCTGATATAGTGCTGTGTTTTGGATTCAGAAAGAGAATAGAATAGTAAAAACATTTCATTTAAGTAGATGTCCTGGTTTTGGATGGATAAAATTAATTTCTTCTCAGTAGCTGATATAGTGCTGTGTTTTGGATTCAGAAAGAGAATAATGTTGATAACCTACTGCTGCTTTGGATTCTCGCTAAGTTCTGTTTACCCTAAGTTAAGGACTTTTTTCCATTTTGTATCTCATGCTCTGCCAGTGAGAAGGTGCTCAGAATAACCTGGGAGGGAGCAGAGCTGGGACAGATTAAATGAACTGGCCGAAGGGATATTCCACATCATAAAATGCCATGCCCAGTATATAAATTGGTCGGGGGCATTATGCAGAAGGAGTGGTGGATCTGGGTGAGGCATTGGTCAGCCGGTGGTGAACAATTGTATTGTGCATCACTCGCTCAGTTTAGTTTTATTTTCCCTCTCCTTTTCCATTATTATTACCTTTATCATCATTTACCATTACTATTGTATTTTACTTCATTTCCAGTTATTAAACAGCTCCTGTCTCAACCTGCAAGTGCCTCCTGATTCTCCTCCCTATTCCACCAAGGTGAGGACTGGTCAGGAGGGAGGCAGAAAGCTGAGTAAGTGAGTGAGTGGCTGAACGGTGCTTAGCTGCTGGCTGGGGTTAAACCATGAGAGTGGATATATTCATCTTTCAGAACATTTTTTTTTAAAAAAACTGTGTGCTTGTGGCATATAATTATTTTGTGGAACTTTCTGCCACAAAATTTCATTACACCATCAAAATTTAATAGCATACCTGTACCACTGAAACACATGCTGTGGGTTTATTAAAATTTCCATAGTTCCACAATAATGAGTGAAATCTAAATTCCCTGAATTCTTATGATTCCAGTTGTGCCTTGCCTTCTGATTGTCAGAGAAACATCGACAACTAAGAATAGGTTCAGCTATAACTACCGATTGTGAATTTTTTTTGCCTTTCCCAGAACCAAGCCCTGCTGGCTGTAAAAAGACACAGAGCAATGAAAGGTAATACCCAATCCAAATGGTAATTGCTGTTATGTCTTATTTTCATTTTCTTAGTTATTAGATCTAGGTAAATTATATCATTTCAGGCTTCATTTTTAATTTAAAAATAGATTTTTTGACATCCAGATGCTATATAAAATTAGCCAAATTTTGCTCTGTTGCACATTTAGGCAAAACAAGAACCAAGATAAAATAGAAATTAATTGACTTTATTTTTCAGCTTTTATTTTATTTTACTGTTATTATAACAGCTTTACAACTGTTTGAATAAAAAATGAAAGATCTCCCTTCTGGTCTGAAAAAAATCCCAAAACAAACCCAAATGATATTTTTAAAATTGCCAGAACAATTATCTGACATTTAACATGGCAAATGTTTTTATGCTATTTCTCACTGCACACTCACTCAACTGCACTGTAGGATAAATGCTGCAGGTGATATTACTAGAAGTAAACTAAGAACTTCTCAAGTGCTTTTTGCCATAAGGGCATTTAGATACCTATGCAGCATTTTTTTAAGTCTTCTAGTCCCTAAAGAAAACTATTCCTTCTTGTGTTTATGACAATAGACTAGTGAAAAAATATTTGTTTTGGCTAAGCTGCCTGTAGGGATTCTACAGGAATCATAGTAGCCAGAAAGCAAATAAGCTTCATCAGAGGCATGAAAATGAAGTGTAATCATACCTTGATTTAGCCTGTGGAATTTTAACAGGGGAGCCCATGCAAATCCCTGAGGTACCTCACTGCTTTAATAGTTTAATTATTATTTGTGGTATGAAACAGATGCTTTTCTTGGTAACCTCCACTGCCTGAATATCACTTTGAAACATATGCTAAATGACCACCTTGCAATTAGGTCAAGTGATTAAAAAGACAACCATATGGTTGTTTGATCTAAATGAAAAATGTTAGGAGATTTTTTTTAAGCACATTTAGTAACACAATATTTGTGCATTATGCTGTTTCAAAGTCTGACTGATATCCTGTTGGTATTGATGGATTTTCAGTGCACCAGTTAATTATAACAGTTCTGCAGTTGCTCCTGTTTGATATGAATTGTTTTTAGTTTTTCCTTTTTGACTCTTGAAATGGTGCTGAAAGAGAACAGCTCTAAGGAAAATCAGTATATTGATACTTCATTTTAGAAAGGTAATGAGGAAAGTGCATCTCCTTGAGCGTGTGTACTGGTTTGATCTGGGGTAGACTTAACTTTCTTCACAGTGGGTAGTAAAGGTCTACATTTTGGATTTGCACTGAATACAATTTTGATAATATGGACATGTTTTTGTCATTGCTGAGCAGAGTTCACATATAGACAAGGTCTTTTCTGATTTCCATACTGCCATGATGGCAAGGAAGTTGGGGGTGCATGGAAGCTTGGGAGGACACAAGACAGGTGACCCAAACTGACCAAAGGGTTATTCCATACCATATGACATCAGTATATAAAGTGGGAGGAAGAAGGACGAAAGGGTGGATGTATGTCTTCCCAAGTAACTATTATGTGTGACGGGGCCCTGCTCTCCTGGAGATGGCTGAACACATGCCTGCCCAAGGAAAGCTGTCAATTCATTTCTTGTTTTGTATCTCAACCACAAGTTTTCTAGCTTTTACCCTTACGATTCTGTCTCCCATCCTGCTGGTTGCGGAGTGAGCAAGTGTCTGTGAGGTGTTTGGTTGGTGGCTGGGGTTAAACCATGGCAGACTGTGAGAGTAATAAATATTCTTTTTTTCAGTGACAAAGAAGCTTATAACTTGCATGGGTGTTGTAGTGCTTTCAGTCCCACAGGTTCAAAAATATCATTACTCAGACTGTATGTAGGATCATGAGGTTGATTCAAAATTAGGAAATTAAGAAATGGTTTCCAAATATTTATCAAGGTTTTTTATCAATTTAATTTGGCTTTTTTAAATGGAGATATTAATTCTGTATGGCTTTCAATATGAAATTCATCTTTAAATAGCGTCATATAGGTACAAGTTTTCAGCATTGTTTTCATGGCTTAGTTTACTCCTTCTTGCTTCTTATTTATTTCTTCTGGACTTGCTTCTTATGTATTTCTTTCAATGTAGCTTATGGGTTACTCAGGACTCAAAGGGCTGTTTATGTTTCCTGACATATTCCTTTATCCAGGAAGATTTTGAGAACTTTCTAGCTGTATCTGGCACTTCCAAACATGCAGCTGAGAAATTAACATCAACTCCGAACAGCCTGCAACTTCTTTGGAAATGACAAATATTAATCCGATTGATGTAATTACCTATTATATGAACAACTTGCTACTGTTCTGTACCTTTGCAGTATGATTACCATTTCCTGAACAAAGCACTAGAGCTGTCTGTCATTCATGAGTAGGATCTACACAGATATGCATCCAAGTGAGTCAGAAATTACAGAACATATGCACCATTACACATATGCACCTCTAGCTCCTGAGGTGTTCCCAAACAGATGTATTTTAGCACTCTCATGTCTTTACTGTGACAACTATTGCAGGGGTGGGGGAGAGGGCAAGTAGAAGAAACACTCAATTTAACACAGTAGTGAATTTTTCTCTTTTCAACAAAAGTAGAAAAATTAAGTCATTATACTGGTTTTCTTGAAATCATTTCCCCTCTATTTCTGATTTACCAATAACACAGTTTTGTCCTAATATGTAACTAAAAGCCTGAACCTGTGGAGAAGAAATTGTCTCATTGTTAATCAAAGCAATGGTTTAATATGATTTAGGTCAGGGAAATAAACCTTCTCTGTGCAGCTTTGATTGCTGGTACTGACATCACCACTTTCATTACTTTCACTGCTTTGGAAACCAATTGACATTCAGTTCAGAAATAACTCTGTTTGCTCAGCCAAACTGACTTCAATGCTCTCTCTGTGAGCTGACAGCTGGCTTGCAACAGATGATGATGAGTAATCAGCTGATCATGTCTGAAAACAGAACCATGCACCTGGAACCATCTTAAATTCACATTTCTATTACATTTGGAATACTTATGAAGGCCTCAAGAATTGGTATAATATCATCATATCTCTTCAATATCAGCTTTTGCTAAATTGGTTACTTCCAGCTGAATTTGCATAGCTGAGTTTACCTGTGCATATTTGGGAAACTCTTCTCAAGTTCTGTAAATTGAAGCACCCACATAATCTTCAATATCCACAGTTTTTTTGTCCAGAAAATGCTTCATAAGACTGAAGTAAAATTACAATAGTTATCATCAGAGATTAAAGTCTCTACATTCAAATATAAGAGCCAATGTAATCTTTTGTTTTCATGATTTTTAATCATCTATCACCATGCCCTTCAGAACAATAAATCCTTGTGTTATTGATATAAAAGTTTATGTCTTAGCCACAGAAATGCTCATGTTGACTACTTTTCCATAAGAGTTGTACATATATAAAATGAAGAAATTATTAGCTGATTTTGCTTGTTGACTTGCCAAATAGCAAGTGGAATAACAATCTTTTAATTTTGTGAGACTGTTGCTCAATGTCAGTTGTTGCAGTGCTGCAGTTTAAGTCTAGTCACATATTTAGGAGAAGCAGAAAATAACACCCACAACTGGACAGCTAAAGAAGGTAAGCATACATGGCTCACTATGTGATACACCAACAAAGGACTTTGGATATGTCTGAAGTGTAGGAAGGAGTCTACAAAAAAGGAATTCCGTGACCTTCAGTCATTGAAGGACATTATTACTGAGTGAACAGCTAACTGAAATTACTGATATAACATTAATCACATGGTATTAACATGGATTATTGTAGTATATGCTACCAATGTCCTATGTCCCAACGTAAATAAGCAGTAAGCATGTGTCTTCTGAAGATGAAGGAGTCTTTCTAGAAATTCTAACTGGAGGTGCATCCCAGTTGCACAAGAAGGTGCTGGAGCAAGTCCAGAGAAGGGCAGGAAAGCTGAAGAAAGGTGGAGATGGCAAGTCCTATGAGAAGTGGCAGCTAGAGTTGAGATTTTTTTAGCCTGGAGAAGAGGAGGCTCAGAGGTGACCTTATCACTCACAACTACCTGAAGGGAGGTTGTAGCCAGGTAGCGACTGGCCTCTTCTCCAGGCAACTAGTGACAGGACAACAGGACAGTTTCAATCTGTGCCAGGGAAGTTTTAGGCTGGACATTAGGAGGAATTGCTTCATGGAAATGGTGATTAAACATTTGAATGGACTGCCCAGGTGAGTGGTGGAGTTACCATCTTTGGACGTGTACAAAAGAAGACTGGATGTGGCACTTAATGCCATGATCTAGTTGATATGATAATGTTCAGTTCTAGGTTGGACTTGACCTCAGAAGTCTTTTCCAACCCAACTGATTCTGTGATTCTGTGATTCAGTGAGGAGCAGAAGACATGAGACAGAGAAAGGTCAGCGTCTCATGGACTACATGTGAAAGAGAAGAAGGGAGAAAGTCACCAGTAGCCAGGGCTCAAGGACAAGGAAAAGGAAATTTCATGAAGTGCAAATACTGGTGCTCTGGGCTTAGTTTGGTTGTTCCAAATGAACCTACACATTTTATTTTAATGACCTCATCACAGACTTGATTTTTTAGAGTTGTTCACCTTCAGATTTATATAATCGTATATTTAAATTTTAGCTGCTTGTGCGACAGCTACGTTATGAAGTCTAATCAGCTCTTCAGACATGCATATTATTCTCTATACATCACAAATACGACCACTTACTTTCTGTTCATGACCCATTTCATTGTTTTTTTTCTTTATCTATTATCATTACATGTCACATACAGAAACTTTCTCAAAAAAATCCCATGAGATTTTGAATTTGTTTTAACTCTTTTTTTCAGTCACTTTGAAAAAACAGGATATGTTTTGCATGCAAACAAAGCAGCTGGAAAATGTTTCAATCAACCTCTATAATCAAGGGTATGTTTTCTGCTTATTCAGTGCAATGGCCTCACAGTGATAGCAGATAACTTACACTACTGATTTTTTTAGCGCATTCCTGTTTTCTTCGTTTTTTTGAGAGTAAATTAAAATTTAGCCTGTCATCAGCATACACTGTAGTATTTTGAAGAATATTAACTATTTTGTAGTGTCAGTGAAGAAGCTTTGTTCTCCCTCAAATTTATCTGAATGCTTTTTCAGTGAGAGAATCCCAACTGTGTGAAAACTTCCTTTTCCTACTTTGTGGAGAGTAGACTGCACTTAAGAGCTGAACAAACAGAGGAAACAAAGCATGCTGTCACTATCTCTAGAATACAGAGAATCATTAAAATCCATCAAACTGGTATGAGCAGAAAAAATATAAAAATCTTCTTTTTCCAAAGAAAGGTTTGGGCAAGAGTCTAAGTTATGACTGATGACAAATGTCAGAAACAGGAATTCTGTAAGAAATGAGCGTTATGTTGTTGCTGTGGGCAGTAGCAGGGAGAGCTCAGCTTTAGAGCTGCACAAGATTGATTACAAAGTATAGTATCTACTTTATAGAACAAACACACTTTACCTGTGTTTGTTACTGCTCAGTGACTAAGAATAGTACTAGATTGCAAAATGAAAATTGTAAACACAGAAAAAAAGGTAAAAAATGAACTGAAAGCAATTGTAACTGCTTAGATATAATCATAGTATGCCTTCAATAGTAGCACAGAATGGGGCAGAATGCTTTATATATATATATATATTAGTCTGAAAATCAGTTGCCTCTCACTTTGCTTCCTCAGAGACCCACAGATTTTTCTCCATGATTTTATGCAGACACTTGGCCAATAATATTGCCATAAAAAACTTATGGTAGATGGCTCAGTTCTTTCTAAAAATCATGGAATTCAAATCACAGTTTTTTGATGAAGAGCTGAAGTGTTGTGAGATTATTTAATCTAGTGTCTTTACTCTGCCTTTCTTTTTCTTTCTTAGGAGTTCCAAAGAAAATGGGTGAAAGGTGCACAGAAGATGAAAAGAAGTGAAGAAAAGAGGTGCCCTTACAGAAAAATCACTAATC